>NW_025334037.1:7027500-7190000 GCF_019186645.2 Phyllostomus hastatus | reverse complement strand
AAGTGTTGATCATTTAGGCTAACCAGAAAAAGCACGCTAGGGAAAGCATGGACAGTTAACACCCAACAAATATTTGTTATAACATGTACTGTATAAAACTATAGCCCTGTATGCCAATGGCATAACTACTTCCGTAACCAATTTTGTTGTCAGACTGGAATGAGAGTCAAATAAATTACTTAAAGGTTACCTGTCTCCCTGTCTCCTGTCTGTCTCTCCTCTCTCTTCCCTCTCTCTCTCTCATGATTAGCCAGTAATTAAAAACATCCAACCATAGAAGTAAAAAGGAAAGGAAAAGTAAAGATAGCAAATCTTTTGACTAAGCTTGGATTAAATGAGTATTAAATTAGTATTTAATCCAAGCTTAAATCCAAATATTTAAATTTATACTAGGCTAACAAATATTAATAATAAAATTCTATAGGAACTGTATAAGGCTAACAAATATTAATAATAAAATTCTATAGGAACTGTACAAGTTAGGAAAGAAAATTCATCAAAGAAAATGCTTGAAAATAGTTAATAATCTACTTAATTTAGATCTACTATCAGTTATCTTTATTTAAATCTGCCCTAGAGTTAGACCACCTGAGTTCAAATTCTGCCTTCTTTACTGTGTATAACCTTATACAAGTTTTAATTTTTTTTCAGAAAAAAATTTTTGTGCCCTATTTTCTTATCTATAAAATAGGAATAATGACACTACCTAACTTCTAGGGTTGTTTGAAGAACTAAATGAGATAATACATGCAACAGTGCTCAGTACAGGTACTGCACAGGTAATTTCTAATCATCTAGTAAATACTATCTATGTATCTTTCCAACTGTCTCTTTACCACTCACCCATCCATCCATCTATAGATCTATATTCATCCATTTATTTGTCTATCCATCCATTAGAATATGTAGAACTTTTAAAATATGAAGTAAAATTTATTGGCAAGGGGCTAGTGGAAGAGAAGATGGCCCTGGAAAACTAATTTATGTACAGAAATCTAGAAGCTTTACTTTAAATACTCTAGTTAAGTATAATACCCTAAATTTATTTCTGCCTATTCATTCAATAATATTTAAACAATTGGCCAAATATTTGTCAAGTGTTTTCTTTGTGTAATATATTATACTAGGTACACTAGAAATACAGCAAAGTCTAGGATTTTGTTCTTGTACTTTAAAAGTTTGTAATTACTTATCAAAAAATATAATGATGTCATATATATTTTTAAAAGATATGTAAGGTAGTATGCATTGATTGTTGAATGAGTGGTATAAAAAATACATTTTCAGAACATTTATTAGATGTGATTGGTGGATTATAGTTACCTGGGATAGTCTCAGTCTCCCAGAGATATGAAAGCGAGTTGAGGAAAGTATGGAGAGACAGGCAAAGAAAAGGCTGGGAGCTAATAAGTGCAGTCCGACTACATCAGTCTAGTTAGAGTTAAAGGGTAAATTGTAGACCATGAGCAGATAAGTGTAGAAAGATTGGTTGGATTTGGATGGAGGACCTTGAATGCCAGAGTCAGGAGTTTGGACTTTTTCCTGTCATTAGGAAAAAGCTACTGACTTCTCTTGATCTGATAAAGGGAGTATTGGTAAGATTGATACCAACACTCTTGGGGAGGGGGGAGATACTGAAATTAAGAAATCCAATTTAGAGTCTCTTGCAAAAGTCTAGGTAGGAAGTATAAGAAAGTCCTGTACTAAAGTGATTATGAATATGGTAAGGAGGTATGAGCTTAAGAAACATTATTAAGGAAGAGTTGATAGAGCTTAGTGACAGGCTAGTAATGCAGATCAAAGATTAAAAAGAAAAGATGGATATACTGTTCATGTTTTGCACTTGGATGATTCTGAGAAGGATGCTCTTCTGGGTGTGAATGAATGAGGGAGGATGTTGAGGAAAATAATGATGAATCTAATTTTAAGTTTGTTGACTACGACAGCAGAGTACATCTTGATATAAATATCTAGCAGTCATTTGAGGACTGTTGTATTTCAGGGAAATGAAAGAGAGCTCAGTGTTGTGGATATAGATGTAAAAATCATATGAGTTAGATGTTAAGGAATGAGATGCTTGGTAGAACAGTATACAGAAAGAATAATGTTTAGGTAGATAGCATGTGAGTAGTAGTTCTGTGATTATCTATTCATTTTAATTTAACAAAATAAGCTATTTGCTCATCTCTTCTCTCTGATTTGCCGTCTTTCATTCCAATGTTATTGATTGTCTATAATGTGGTGTGCACTGTGCTATGTAGTCAGGATCCAGGAGTGAACAAGAGACATGATCCCTATCCTTAAGGAACATACAGAGTAAGCTTCTTTTTATATATAAAACAAAATCTTTTTATGTTTTCTATTTTTCTTCCACTTACTATAAGCTTGATACTATCTATGGAAGCATTTATCTTTCTGAATCTGGAAGACATTCTCTGACAACAGGTTTCCTTTTTTTTCTTGCTGATACTTTTTATTATTATTATATTGTAATGAATATTCTGTAGGAGCATAATTTTAGCAATGTATGAAGTTATTCATCACTGAAGTTATAAAGCCACTGATCACATCCCCTTTACTGGGAGGTTTTTATTGTGTTAAGTTTATAAGTAGGATCCCTTGAAAAAACTTCATCATATTATTTGAAATTTGGCAAGGTCAAGGAAAAAAATATTTTCCTAAATCAGTCTCATTTCTCACGTCCAGACTTCTCTTAACCGTATGAGATTTATCTCAAATCGCCATAAGACTTCCAACTAGAGATTGGACTTTCCCCTTTTCCTGTTTCTCTTATCCTAATTCTGTTTCTAATTTAAGTACAAAATTAACCCAGTGTCTTCATTGAACCCTTTCCCCTAAAATATAACCCTTCCCTAAATAAAGGGAGGAATGGAGGAATAGGAATGCAACATAAGATTGATTGGCCATTTCAGATTTATAAAGGATGAAAGCGTCATTCTAAGGAATGATGTATCAGATGCAAATGTCTAAATTTATATGCAAAGGTTTAAGCTTAGGCAATTATATATTGTCGACAGTCCCTAGGGTCATTCCACTTTCACTCTGGTGCAGTTTTTCTTTCTCTCCCTTAACTAATCCATTTTTTTTTTAATTTTATTTTAATTGTTGTTCAAGTACAGTTTTGTGCCCTTTACTGCCATACCAGACTAATCCATTTTTTAGTTAGAGGATTACAAATGATATTATTTATAACAGAGGTATCAGGTAAAAATGGAGTATCAGGCATTAGCTTGTTACTATGATATACTTTTTTGATAAAAGGAAGATATTATTACCCTGGCTGGCTGGTGTGGCTCAGTGGATTGAGTGCTGGCCTGTGAACCAAAGGTCACTGGTTTGATTCTCAGTCAGGGTTGTGGGCCAGCTCCCCAGTTGGGAGCATGTGAGAGACCATGGATATCTCTTGCACATTGAAGTTTCTCTCTCTTTCTCCCTCCCTTCCCTGCTCTCGAAAAATAAATAAATAACATCTTTTCTTTTTTTTTTTAAAGGAAGACATTATTGATGAAAGAAGAAAATTCCTATGAGTGTTCTGAGAATGGGAAAGACAATTTTTGACATATCGGAAGAAATTATGTAAATCTGAATGTTTTAAATTTTGAGTTAGTAAAGTGATATAAATCACTTTAGCAATTGCAGATTGGAGCAACATTTATATTTATATCTTAGGAATCTTTAGGGTATGGGAGAAGCATGTCAAATTTTCACTGCTTTAATGCTAACCCAGGTTTGGATTACTGAAATCACTTTGATAGTGGGCCAATCTAGCCACCGAATTTGGATGAGAATTCCAGATGCTGAGTGTCTCAATAATAGTTGTGGACATGTACCCGACATTCCCCTATGCGGTTATTTTTCTAAACTTGGATAAAGATGCTAAATCAATTTTGTGAGGTGAATTTTCAACCTCAAAAATACAGGCTACTTTAGAAGACAAAAATAAGGCATAACTTTTTTCTTTTAAGGAAAAATTAAGACAAAAGCTTTTGAGGTTGGATGCTACCTGTATTTTCAATGTTCGGAGAGGTTTCTAGGCTAGAAAAGAAATTTCTGAAAGTGTAGTTTTATAATGGATGTGCTGCTGACAAACACTTAACATTATCGGCCCAAATGGCAGTGATATAATCTGCAGACCTTCTACTCTGGAAAGTTGTAGTGCTCTTATTGGTATTTGTATTCATTTTTTATGAATTGGTCTTTCTTTTTGTTTTCATTTTAATTTAATGTAAGACTAATAAATATTATTGTTAAATAACATAAACATTGCATCATAGCCTTCAATTTAAAATGCACTCTTTTTTGGGCGAAGCCAGAGAGATGTGTTTACTTTGTAGAGAGATTTAGATTTGATTTTTTGTTTTCTGAAGAAAACAAAATGGTAATTATGTTTGCACTTTGCTGATCACTAGTTGTGCTTTATTACAATGGAAGGTGACAATTTGATTGTCTTCAATTGGCGAAACAAGTAATTTTATATTCACTAAGCTGTCAGGTAACACTAACTCACAGTACTAAGAGCTCCTGGCAATGTGGCTTGGCACCTATATTTAACTGCTTTGATGCTTGTGTAACCTCTGCTGAATCAGGAATACTTTGCCTGCTGGAAATGGTTTTCAGGGTTGTACAATGAGGTTTTCATTAAGTAGACAAACTGAAAATGAACTGCAAAGCCACAGTTGTTTCTCTCCTCCCCTTTCTCCTTCGCCCCTCCCCCCCCTCTAGCCCCGTTCTCTCTCCCTCCCTTCTTGCCCCTCCCTCTCCCTCTGCCTCCTCCTATTCAATTGGAACCTGAAATGTATACCTTATTTCATCACGTGAAAGAGAGCAATTTCTGGATTGCTTTATTTAAGCTGAAGGAGAACCTCAGAGATGAGCTTATTTATATAATTTTGTTCACTGTCACCACACATGAGCCTTCGTTTTTTGAAACAACCTGTAACTATCAATTTTCATTCTCCTCTTTTTTTTTTTCTGGCAGTATTAAAAAGGGAAAAATAGAGGTAAGAGTGGAAAAGTATTTAGTGACACTTCCTACCTTTTTGCTCTGAGAAAGTCGTGTTCTGGTTTATAATTTTTATTAAAAATTGGATAAAATGTCTTGTAATTGGGCTTCCATACTAATATCTTTCAAGCTGACAAATACATGTTTGATAATCACTTTAGCAATTATGGTTCTCATTTCATGTGAAGTGGAGATTCAAAGTGAATGTATATAAATAAATTCATTCTCTTATTATTTTATAGAGCTTTCTTTCTTTCTTTCACTGAAGCCATATTGAGGTCCTTCAGTTGAACTATGAAGTCATTGTGCTCGATTAAAATCCTCTAAGTTAGTGTATATTTATAGTAGCTATTGTTTGGTTTTGCTCTTATTGTTAAGTGGCTGATTTTATTTATATATTTTGGGCCTGGCTCCCAGAGCAAAGAATCCCAATGAGTTACTGGTACATAAACTGTGAGAAAAATTCAGTATTATTTCTGTCAGGCAAAAAGTATAGATAGAGGTTATGTGAAGTCAAGTTGTTCTGATTCTGGGAAGAAAGTGGATACTCAGGGACACGTAATAATTGTAGGTTTTCCATAGGCACACCAGCAGGCAGGCCAGTGGTTAGGCTAGTCGCTGCCTCTTCCAGCAGATACTAACCAATTAGACAGAGGTGGTTACGTGATGTAACATTATCAGGAGAAACAATTCATGAGTCAAAGCATTCCAAGACATATGAGCTCTAGTCCAAAGAACAGTCTTAAGCTATATAAAGTGACAGCAATATTGTCAGCTAAATATAAACTCTAGAAACACAAACTTTGATGACTTGAGAAGAATCTGTTCCAGGTAGTTCTTGTTTTGTAAGAACCTCAGAAGGCCTTTGGAGACAATTTTGGTGCTTTGCTGTGAAAAATTAGAAGCCTTAGATAAGCCAAAATCCATTAATTTAAGCCCCTTCTTAGACACACCTCAAGGGCTTCAAGCATATTTCATTGGTCTCATCTCTATTGATTTGACAGCTATCTCAAATCGGTGAGTTTTCTTCCAACAGGTATTGTCTGCGTATGTTACCATATCTGTTCTGAAAGAGCTACTACAAACTTGAAAAGTTTGGCTTATAACTCTCCAAGGTAGCTCTGAAAACAGTTGCCTTCTTTTTCACTAAAATGTTCTCATTAAACTGATGGGAAGAAAGAGAAAAACCTGGCAGGAGTCTTGGGAAGTTTGAGGGTGTGGAGTTGGGGAGAGGAGGTAAGTGCTGGATAAAACAGTGCAAGCAATCACTAACAACCCACAGGCTTTACCCAAATGAAACAGGAAAAGTGTTAAAGGGATGTCTTTATTTTAGTGTCTGGGATCAGGGTTCCTCCCTCCCCCCACCCCTACCTGCTCCTGCCATCCTTAAATGTAGGAATTGGAAGTACAGGAAGGTTTTTCAATCATTCTTTGCCCTAGGTTGGCTGGACTGGCATCCTTCGTCAGGGTTCCTGGGCATCGTGCATTTGGCAGCTGAAAGTATCTGTTAATCATGCTCCTTTAAATGAGAGGCACTTATTATATTTTTTTGAAAATTCTTTGTTTATTTCTCAGTATCAGATCAATTGCAGGATTGAATTAACAATGAATTCTGTGACTGGAATAAATCTACCTTCGTAGCTTGGGCGGAGTTGCAAAAAGAAAAATGTGACTGTTGGCCTGAATTATTGTTTTTTCTTTAAGTAAACCAACTATTAAAATGTCACTTTATGTTCAAATCAGGGCTCCTTTTGAATAAATGTAACATACCTAAAAAGTGAATGCCATTTGATAATAATGTTAGAAGTAATGAAAACATTTAAAAAATCAGGTTAAAAATATTGTTCTAATAAATTCAGTGGCTCCGATCTATAGTTACATTAAGCACCAAATGATAGTTTAGAGATGGACCTTTTCCCAAGCAGTAGTAAAGAAAAAAAAGTAATTTTGAGTGCCTATGCCTTATGACAAAGTTGTTTTAAAGTAATCTTAACCTTTAAACATATGCAACTAACTTTTTTTTTTTTAAATAACATCAAACCAGAAAGGTTTAAAGTTCTAGAAATTGTGATTTTCTGAAATAGAGCACTTAATGTGTATATATCCAGTCCTCACCATTTTATAGTGTCATGGACCAGCTAATCTTGATATCTTGTTAAAGGGTATAAAGTAAATTTACTCTCTGAGTAGGTTTGTAATGGTCTAAACATTCAGATTTTATACTGGGGTATTGGAATAAAATAATGATCATCTTTCCAGAGGCACTCCTACTGACTTCCTAGAAAACATTATCCATTACAGGAGACTTTATCCCTGACAATCTCATTCCCAAAAGTCCTAAGCCCCGAAGTTCTTTCCAGTGGCCTGGCATCCTGGGAATTCACTTGATCTACTGGGCAGAGACATTTCAAACTCGGGGAACACATGACGGGAATTTAGTTTTATGTGTCCCAAAGATATGTAATTCTCTTTGGAGGTTTTACTTGATAATAGCCATGCCCCAGAAAACCATCTTGTTTAACCAATGTGATAAGTTGACAATGTAGTTTTTCTCTCTGATTATAATGTACTCTGTGTAGTCAATACACTGGTACCATGTGAGTGTAATTTCCTCTTTTATTTTATCTCCAATGCACTGTATTATAAATAAACAGTTAAAAAAAACACCAAACAAATCTGTTGCATCTCCTTTTAAGATTGTACCACTGTAGACACTTGTTCTAGTAAAGTAGAATTGGGCGCATTTGATTGCATTTAAATTTTTCATGCTTCAGCAGTTTGGCTGGGAGCACAGTAAAGAAAAATCCCATGAGTGAGGATCGTTTAGAATAATAGAACTTGATTTTGTGTATTATAGCGGCAACATTTGCGCTGCTGTAGTTAGGGTTGTGTCAGCACTTCCATTATAACCCCCTGTTTTCAGGGGGTATAACTAGGGAGATTTTTTTTACTACAAATTAAAAAAACAATTCATGTGAATGATTTTTAAGTTATAGTGCAAAAATAAAACAAAGTAAAGTCACGTGGAGAGCGACCATTTTCACAAGGATTTTTATTCTTTTGCGTATTAGTTATATATGGCAGCCACTAAAGTAAGATACCATTCTAATACACTGGGGGTGAAAGTTTTTGTAATGGAAGATTACTGGTATGAGTGTTAAAAATAAAAGTAAGCATGTGATATGACATTATAAAACATTAAAACAGGTGTATGTTTGATTTATAAATTTCTAAAGAGAGTAGCCATGGTGCAGTGGTTATATTAAAAGCATTACCAGCCCTGGCTGGCGTAGCTCAGTGGATTGAGCACGGGCTGGGAACCAAAGTGTCCCAGGTTCGATTCCCAGCCAGGGTACATTCCTGGGTTGCAGGCCATGACCCCCAGCAACCGCACATTGATGACTCTCTCTCTCTCTCTCTCTCTCTCTCTCTCTCTTCCCCTCTCTTCCCTCTCTAGAAATGGATGAATAAAATCTTAAAAAAAAAAAAGCATTACCAACAAGCTTTGCAGCTTCTAGAATACTGTTTAGTTGGTCTAGTAAAATGTTTTAAAAGGGAAAGTTAAACTAAAGAAATGAAATGAATGAGGATGCAATCAGTAAATTGAAGGACTCTTTAATAAAGTAATTGTGCAAAAAATAATCAGTAAATCGAATCTAATCAGTGAATCTGACTTATTTAATAAACTGTGCATTAAAATGCATTTGTACATACTTTCCTTTTAAAAATCCAATGAAACCACCACCCCAAACAAAAACTATAACAAAACAAAATAAAAAACAAACCTGGGCCCTGGTCAGTGTGGCTCAGTTGGTTGGAGCATCATCCCGTAAACCAAAGTGTTTTGGCTTTGATTCTTGGTCAGGGCTCATGCCTAGGTTGGGGGTTTGCCCCCCCGTACTAGATGCAACTGATTGATGTTTCTCTCCCTCTCTCTTACCCTCCCTTCCCTTCTCTCTAGAAATCAATAAAAAATAAAAATAAAAATAAACAACAAACAAACCTGAAATAAGCCCAGCAATTTTATCAGAAGAAAATGCCCAGAATGGAGCAATACTAGCAATAAGAACAAAATCACCTTCTTCTCTGCTAACAACATATTTGAGAACTATAGTAAACACAAGAAACTTAGGTAAAATATGGTATGGAAAAGTATTCTTCTTGAAATAAAAAAATGTTAATTCCCTTATCAAAGGCAGAGATTTCAAAGTTGAGTATACCTTCCTTGGTCGTAGCATTATTGTCCTACCTTCCCCTCTTTTTGTCCCTTAATAATGGTGTGAGCTGAGGCAGAACAGTCAGAGTCAACAGTGTTTTTTTTAGAAGCCTATTTTTTATTTTCAACCTTGATGCATATTTGTATTTGTAGGTGCAAAATAAGAAAATTGTGTGATGTTATAAATAGGTAGCTTTCCTGAATGGTCACTGGAGGAATCACCAGAAGATTGTTGATGAAGTAGAGGTGAAGCCTTTCCTCACTAATTGTGTTCAGCGTGTAATTTCTAAACTTCCCTCTGAATTTTGATTTTCAATTAACACTCCCCATTTGAAGATAATTTTCTATTTAATGTAATTGCAGGAAATAATTTATTGGCTGATTAAGACTGAGGGCCCAGCCTTCCTTAAGAAAACACTCTAACAAACCAGGCTTTAAACTCAACTCATGGCTTTGGACAGATTTAGTCTATTTTTACAGCTGCATGGTTGTGTTTAATTAGGATTGTGCACTATTGTTCATTTGTGCAGTTTGCAGTTGAAATTATTCTTAAGAGACTTTTGCATTTTGTGTCATGATTAATTTATACTAAAGCAACAATCACAGATATTGCTATTGGAAGGAGCCAAGTCACTTTATAACAAGAGGCTGTTGGGGAGCTACAGTCCCTATGAGTTTTGGATTATCACTTTCAATTGTCTTGAGCTGTTTTAAAAAGCAGCAGTAAATTCATTCTCTTGTTTTTAATGTGAATGATTACATTATTGATACTGTCATTATCTGAACTATAAAAACATTCTTGTTGTTTATGGCAAGCTCTTGATAAACTTGTGTGACAGTTATAATTTGCCTGGTTTTACTGTAGTATTTATGAGGCCAGTGAGGTAAACTCTAGCAAGGGTGTCCAACCTTTTGGCATCTCTGGGCCACACTGGAAGAAGAATAGTTGTCTTGGGCCACACATGAAATACACTGTGACATGTAATCCCCCCAAAAATTTCATAGTGTTGTAAGTAAATTTATGATTTTGTGTTGGACCACATTCATAGCCATCCTGAACTGCATGCAGGCCACAGCTTGGACACCCCTGAGTGATTCATGTAGACTAAGAAACATCCTTTGGTATCATTTTCCTTAAGTGGGTATACATTAGTCCATTTATTAGTATTTATAGAAGGTCAAGAATATACCTACCTCATTCTTTGATATAGCACTCTTCAGAACATTTTATTTCTTTTCAAAGAAGATAGATACATTCTTCTGTACTTCCTTCCTCATTTTATTTTTTAGTATCAAGTCTAATAGATGAAATTTTTATATTTGTAGAATGATTATTCTATGTAGGTGTTGGTATTTTAATATGTTTCAAAGCACTTCAAAAACCTATAATACTTTTATTTAGAACTGTGCATAATTAGATTAGCTGATCTTATCTTAATTTTTTTCACTGTAGGATACTAAATCTGAGCCCTCTCATTAATTGTGAGAAATTTAGCATTAGCTGTTAAATCCTATGTGAAACATGGGCTGCTACATAAAAACTACTGTTTAAATTGGAATTAACTTAATTATTTTTCTTTGCACTTGATATTTCCTTCACTGCAATATTCATGAAAGCATGTGACAGATTTGTAAATTTAACTGTTAATCTCAGATTTCTAGACCCTTTAATCAGTATTTATTTGTCTGTAGAAACAGTACTAGCAAGTTAATGATTTGCTAATTTGAAAAATGCTCATGTGGTTTCCTATGTTAACTGATTTGTGCATTTTTAAAAAAATGGTATGAAATCAATTCATGTTAAAGAGCAATTAAGGTGGAGATTTTATTCCTTTTGTTACACAGCAATTTTAGAGCTAAACATGCTAAAAACCAAAAATGACATAAAGTTTTAGAAAAGATGTTCAATTGCTTCTTGTTTTAATTTAAAATATTTTGGTGGTTTTGTCCTGGCTAGTGTGGCTCAGTGGATTGAGTGCTGCCCTGCAAACCAAGGGGTCGCTGGTTTGATTCCTGGTCAGGGCATGTGCCTGAGTTGCCGGCCAGGCAGGTCCCTGGTGGGGACTGTGTGAGGGGTAACCACACATTGATGTTTCTCTCCCTCCATTTCTCCCTTCTTTCCCCTGTCTCTAAAACTAAATAAATAAAATCTTAAAAAATAAAGTAAAAACTTTTGGTGGTTTTATTTCTAAGCATTTTGCTAAGAGAATCACCTTGATAAAGTGATATTGTAAAAGTTCTGAAATTCTGTTTAATAATAATGATTTTCTGATTGTATATGAAAGCACAGACTGGAGACCAAGTAAGCAGGCTGAATGTAATTAATATTTACTTGTAGATACATAGATGGATGTTCAGTAATTGTTTTTGGAGCTTTGAAAATATTGTGCATTGTACACATTTTTTATTTTCATACTAAATGCTTTGAATCTTGTTTATATTTTCTAATATTAAAAAAGGCATAGTTGTTTCATATTCGTAATTCACATGTCATAAAACTGCCTTAAGACTAGTCTAACAGTATCAGTCACTCAATCAATGTGTCACCTAAAAGTTAAATTACAGCAGCTGACACAGCTTAAAGGTCTTTAGAAAAGGATCCCATTGATACTGCACAGTGTCAGACCCAGCGCTCAATTCAAGGGGTAAACTGGGAGTTCAGGACCAAATTTGCCTGGGACGCTCATCACAGATTACTTACTCTTTTGATTATATTTTCTTACACAGACTTCTTGTGTTCTAATGTAAAGCTTAAGTGAAATTTGGATATATGTACTTACAAATCATCTTCCAGACTGGCTCATTTCCCAGTTCATTCATTTTTTTTTTTCATTGCTAGACAAATCAACCAAATTATTCTCAAGAAGTTTATAATCTAGTTGGGAGAAATGGGGGTGAGGAATACACACATACATATACTATACATAATGAAAACTTATTCCATAAAAACCTCATTTATGGATTGGTGAGAGAGAAAATATGCAGCAATTACTGGGAAAAGTTTTGCAAGTTAAAATAAAAAAGGGGAAGTGAAACAGATAAGCTAAGGGTTCTTTTTCAGTGGTTTAGAGTAGATGGTAAGTACCTCTGAAGTTAGAGAACTTTTCTTCTTTTTTGAATTAGTCAAATGTAAGGTTTTTTGTTTTTTTTTGGTTATCAACAGTCCTTTTTAACTCATGCTGTTTCCTACTTCTGCAGAAGAATGTCTTCCAAGCAAGCCACCTCTCCATTTGCCTGTTCAGCTGATGGAGAGGAAGCGATGACCCAAGATTTGACCTCAAGGGAAAAGGAAGAGAGCAGTGATCAACATGTGGCCTCCCATCTGCCTCTGCACCCCATAATGCACAACAAACCTCACTCTGAGGAGCTACCAACACTTGTCAATACCATTCAACAAGATGCTGACTGGGACAGCGTTCTGTCTTCTCAGCAAAGAATGGTGAGCGTTTAAAATCTAACCACTGTCACTAAGTGTGTTGGTTAGTGTGGTCTCATTACAAATAGATGTTTTAGGGAAAGTTCAAAATACATACAATTAGAGTTCATTGTGCTCAAATCATAAAACAACCACCACACATATTAATATTATTCTAACTGGGAAAAATTGAAAAGTGGTTTGTGATTTAGTTTTTGTCCATTATTAGGTCACCTTGCCAAAATATATTTAATTTAATTTTGGGGGTGATTTCGTTATCATATTCTCTGAATCTCTGAATCTAAGGTGATGAAGTTGATAATACCACAAAATATGTATGATCAAATAAAGTGTGGCTGTGTATTAGTATTGAAAAATTGTATTAAGCAAACATGTCTATGTGAATGAGATCATATGGAGAATATATCTCAGGAGGAAATGCAGGTAGTTTTCATTTTTGGTGGCCATTCTTGATTTATAATAAAGATTTTCTCATTTATGTTCCTATATATTAATTTCAAAAGTTCATGCAAAACTTCTGAGTGTCATTCCATCACACTGGAAGAGTTTTCTCTAAAGGTAGAAGCAACAATATCAGATACATGCAGGGTGTTAGCCAGCTTCCTCATGTTCAATTCTGTCTTTAACCATCAAAACAGAAACCATAGTAAGAAATGTTCACTGTCTAACTTAAAGCAAAAATATTCATTTTTTCTTTACCATCTAGAACTGACCAAAACCTTAACATATTTTATTTGATTAGAAATTTTAAACTATGTTTTACATTTCTTAACTTTTGCTTAAGTTAATTAATGAAAAATATTTTAAGTGGGCAATTAGGAAAAAATGTATTCCTTAATTAAAAATAAGGTAATATTAAGAAATGCCTTTACTACTAATAACATATATTTAAATTCTTGCACTATGCTTAATGTCTTAGATCCAATTCAAAGGCTTGATTTCATAATTTACAGATGCAGACTTTTTTTTTCAGATGATTTTGCATACATAACTTAGTGCTTTAAAGCAGTAGGTGAGATTTAGGAGATTGGAAGAAAAAGTGAGACTTTTCTAGACTAACTTTAGATTCAAAGGGTATCAACATTATAAAATTAGATCCACTGGAAGATTTATTTGCCTTGAATAGGGCAAAGAGAGAAGGTATACAATAAAGCAAGACTGAAAGTGTGTGTTTCTGATTGAACTTCTGTGGTTTATTTTATACCTCCAAGACATGGGGAAATAGATATCCAGTCACTGCCACTGACGTTTTGGCAAGATATTAGAGCTGTGTTTTATTTTTATTTCAACAAACTTTTATGTAGCACCTTCTCTGGGTGCAGCATTCTTCTAGGTGCTGGTGAATAAAACATGCATGATTATGCCTTCATGGAGTTTGTATCTAAGAGAAGGAACATAAATAAATAAATAGACAAACTTGCATATATACACAGATATATAATTAAAACTGTGATATGCATTAGGAAGAAAAGGAACAGAGTGCGATGTGAGAATATAATGGCATAAACCTAATTTAGAATGGATAGGTGGGAATGCCCTCACTGATCTAAGGATGATAGGAATAAGCCAGGCAAAGAGTAGAAGAAGGAGTAAGAGTAACAAAGGGAATAGCCTGTATGAAATATTTGAGGTGAGAAAATATAGCTGAGTTTTAGGAAATTTAAGATAGTTTTGGTTGCTGGAGTATAATGAGAGAGGATGCAGTGTATCATCAGATGTGGTTGAAGAGATTGGGAGGGGCTATACCCAACAAGATGTTATAGAAGTAAGATTTGATTCTAAGTACAATGGAAAGGCATTGAGGGGTTTAAGAATATTCTAAACAGATTGTTCTGGCTGTAGTATGGGTGGATGGGAGGGAGACAGAGCAAAATGAGGAAGACAGACCTATTTGGAGGTTATTTTAGAAATTCAGGTAAGAGATGATAGTAGCTTGGATTAGAGTGGAGGCTGATGGGATAGAGAGAAGGGGTGGGTTCAAGATATATTGTTGCTTTTATGCCAAATATAGTCATGGAAAGATAATAATAAACTGGAAAATGTAGGTTAAGGCAGAAATAATACAGTTCATATTTTACTTTTTTAGAGAGCACTTTGCTTATTTTTCTCAATATCATTTTGTGTGTCTCTTGGCAGGTGCCAAATTGTTTCCATGAATTATTCTCAAAGTTTTATCTAAAATTTTGTCAGAAAATAGATATATTAATAATGTGCTTACCAAATTCATATTAAGTGGAATTTATGGTAGTATACAGTGGTTTAAATTCACAAATATGTCATGTATTAATCTAAAAGAAATCATCCTTGTTGAAAATGTTTTCAAATTTTCACCCTTTTTTGAGGTCAGGCATTGCTTTCCACTGGACCCATTGTATATTCTGAATGTCTGGAAGCCAAAATATTTTGTTTTAACTCCCACTCTATAGTATTTCCCAGCTGTGTACTTATACGGTCCCGTAAAAGGATTTAACAAATGGGAAATAGCAGCTGCATTTGGAAATTCCCTTTGTGCCCCCTTTTCATTCAGTAGATTCAGTACTGTGTGCTGTGTAACAACTGTAACATCAGACCTATAATGACTTACATGGCAAGTATCATATCACCAAACAATTTTTCTTCTTGGGAAAGAAAAACAATAGAAGGATATTAGGTTTCTGGGTAGCCCTGCAAACTTACACATAGTGTGTGTATGTGTGTGTCAGAGAGGGGGGACTGTCATGAAAGTACAATCTAATAAACATGTTACCTCATTTTACTTTTAAGTAAATATAAAGTACAAAAAGATTTTTATGAAGTTAAGTGAAATGTATAGTTCTCCTCAATGGATCATATCTGTTACTCACTGTAATTGAACCCCATGAAGTAGTTGTGGGGAAATAAAATTTAAAAGAAAGTCTAAAAACAACAACAAAAATTCTATTAGCACCCATTCAGTTTCCATTGTTACTTATTTTCTGTATTGGCCTTCCCTCACGAACAGTTAGAAACAGGCACTAAAAGTGTCTTATCTACTGGGTTCAGAGAGGGTTTTACTTTGAAACATCAAGACCACAAAGGAGCTTCTCTGTTAGAGAGGGTAAAGACAAAGCAGAGAAGTTCTGCTGATCCCTACTTCCTGATTAGAAAAGAAATCTTTAAATGTTAAAATTCTGGTTTTTTATTTTGAAGTGGCATTCCCATAAAATATGAGGGACTACACAGTTTCAAAGAAGGAAAAGAATTTATTATGGCATAAGTAAAGAAGGAAAATAGAACTTTTAGAGATTGACATTCAAAGACCAATTTGAGATTTAAAAAAAGTTTTAGATTCCAACTTGAATTACAATTACTTTTGGATGCAAAAATGTTTGATTTTAACTTTAGTGCAGTGTGTCAATTGAGTAAGATCCAGCCAAAGGCTGAAAAGTTAGTGTAAATAAGAATTCACTGTCCTTGTTTGCTTGTACAATCATTACTATTTTCATTGCAATGCTGGTGTAGCAGCACCTGTTTTTGGTGGAGGAATATAGATGCCGTCCCTTCAAATATGTTTTTGTTCCCATTAGGACTGGTTCATTAAGCAGGAATAAATTCACATAATTTTTTCATGGAAAAATTTTTTAATGTTACCATGCATAGAGGAACATTTTGTGGTAGTGTTGAGTGGCCTGCATGTGGTACCATGTTGTAATAATTTCCAGTTAAAGATTACTTGAGTATATAGGACCTACTGAGTTCCAGGCACAGGGACTTTCTTGTGAATAAGACAGATGTGATCTCTGTTATCATGGAATTTAGATTCTAGTAGTGTGACAGACAGTAAAGAAGTTTCACAGAGTGAGACAATTTTAGAAAATAATAAGTGAGTGAAGAAAATTAAATGAGCAAATGTGATTGAGATGACTACTTTAAACAGTCCAGAGAAGGTCTTTTTGATGAGGTGATATTTGAGTTGAGATTTGAATAATGAGAAGGAGCAAACTGTGTAAAAATTTGGAGTAAGTGCAAAAGCCTTTTGGGTGGTGTGTTTGAGCAACAGGAAACAACAGAATGGCTTGAGGGGAATGGGTGAGGGAGGGAACAGTATGAGACAAAATCAAGGAGGCAGCAGGCAGAGGGCAGATACTATGGGGTATCGTAGGCTATACTGAGGAGTTTGGACTTCACTTCAAGTGCAAGAGGAAGCCACTGGCTGATTTTAAGTGAGACTGACTGATTCATGTTTTTAAAAGATCACATTGGCTCCTGTGTGGAGAATGAGTTGTAGGAGAGAACAGCGGTAACAAGAACAATTACTAGGAAAACTATTGCACTCATGCAGGTGAGAGTTTGATAAGTGGAAGGGTGAACAATTAGGGAGGTTATCCTTTGAGGAGTTCCCATTGATTCTGAAGAAGCCAAGATTCACACAGAAGGTGAGGAGACTATTTTAAGTAATATGCATGTGGGCAGAAGTTTAGTCAAGAATGAACAGGAAATGAAGTTGCTGCGACCAGGGAGGTGGGGGAGGGTAGGCTTCCCCTGGATAAAGAGTGTTCCCAGGTGAGGACAGAAGCTTTTTGCCTAAGAGGAAACTGTTTGTAGGTGACTTCCGCGGTGGGCCATGGGAATGTGGGTAAGGCACCAACATTGTCTCTTACAAGATTTAAAAAGTGACAAGACTGTAAGTGGGACCTTCTCTTCACATGTGCATGTGTACACTTACATTCACATTTATATTGATATATATTTTAAGCCAAAATGGGATTATATGCATCTGGTTTTTAACTACTAGTCCAATTAAGTAGAAATAACCATGCTGGACTCTCAGCCCCAGAATATCAGAACTCCTTATTTTGGAAACCAATTAAATTCCCCCAAGTGAGTTTTATTTTTTTCTGCTATAAATAAAAGATGCCAATAATGCCCTTTGTTGTAATTAAAAGGAAATAATAATAGGTGTGGAGACATTTAATAAATAACTGTCGGGAACAATACTTTCTGGCTTGCAAACAACTTGTCCTTCTCTGCCTTTTTTGCTTTCAGTCCAGTGAAGTTGCTAATCAACTCTGGAGAGTTTTCTGTAGTTTACTTGGAATCATAAAAACTCTGGTGTGGACTTTGTACCATTTCTGGGAATGGAGCTGTTTTCATTGCATGATAACATAGTCCAGAAATTTTAAGTGAGGATTTAATCCTTCTCAGTCATGTTTTATATTGTGACGGACTTTTAGAAAATTTCTAATTTTGTTGCCTTTTAAAAGATTTTAAAAACTCGAATTTTTGCCAACCTTTGGTAAGACTTAGTCATTTAAGATATAAGGCAGCACCCAAATTTTCCTCACTTTTATTAAGCCTGTACTTTAGAAAGTATAGTGAAACCCACTTGTTCACTTACTTAGTCCTAAGTAGTTTATAGACTTAACACCTAAGGCAAAGTTTATGTGCATCTTTTTGGTACTGGAAAAAAACCAACCAACCATAAACTAGCAAGGTTTAGACTTCTTGAGAAACTGTTACTGCTCCTTCATTTTAGGAATTTGGAAATTCATTCAAGTTAAGTAAAGTTCAAACTTAAACTTCCAGTAACAATGGAAATGTCCATCCTTGCTCCCTGAGTCATGAAACAGCATCCTCTAGGAAGCCCTGTGGGAAATTTCCCATTTTCTACAAATTTGAAACCGTGTTAACACACAGTACTGTCTTATTTAAACATATCTCAAAATTGTCTCAAAATTTAATGACAGATTTACTCACAATTTGAATCAAAAAATAAAACCATATTTTTATTGAATGTTGTGGGCTGTGAAATAGACAACTAATGTTGGCTAGTGTTAACACATTGGTCACCTTTTTATTTCACCCTCTGGTTATATGCATTGTTTCATTCCCATTATAAAAGAAAAGTGATTTTTTTTAAAGGTTCCAAAATCTGGGGCCTGGCTGGGTGGTTCATTTGGTTGGAGCTTTGTCCCATATACCAAAAGGTTGCAGGTTTGATCCCTGGTGATGCTGGTTCAATACCTAGTCAGAGTGTATACTGATTGATGTTTCTCTATCATGTCGATGTTTTTTTCTCTCTCTCTGTTTCTGTCTGTCTTTCTCTCCTTCTCTCCCTACCTTCCTCTCTCTCTAAAATGAATAAGCATGTCCTCAAGTTGAGGATTTAAAAAAAAAGTTCCCAAATCTGGGTTGTATAAATTAAACAAAATGATTACTCATATGCTACTTGAAAATATCTTGATGTTTATGAAAACTTGAATTACTTTATCATTCTTCTTCATAATATAATATACCTCTATAAATATACCTTTTTTGGAAAAGTTTTCTTATTAAGCATATTACCAAAACTTTTATCAAAAGCAGAAACAGTAACATGCTCTGGTATAGTTGGCTTTATCCCCCTTGGGCAAGAGGGAATCATGTATGCATGCTGATGAACACACCACAGTCATTAGCATGTGATTATGTAGGCTGCATATTGAGCACCTGCCAAAATATAAAAATCTAGTACTTTGCTACATCTGTACAAAGGCTTTTTGCATTTCTTTTGTATTTTGACAGTTCAAGGAAAATCATACCTTTAGTATATTTTCTTATTTTTTCCCAGTATAATAAAATTGTGTATACAGAATGTTTTAAAGGAGATGGGATATGCCATGTTTATTTATTTATTTTTTAAATTTTTAAAAGATTTTATTTATTTATTTTTAGAGAGGGAAGGAGGGAAGGGAGGGAGATATATATATATAGAGAGAGAAACATCAATGTGCGGTTGCTGGGGGTCATGGCCTGCAACCCAGACATGTGTCCTGACTGGTATTC
Organism: Phyllostomus hastatus; assembly: GCF_019186645.2. NCBI lineage: Eukaryota > Metazoa > Chordata > Mammalia > Chiroptera > Phyllostomidae > Phyllostomus > Phyllostomus hastatus. The sequence continues at coordinate 7,170,542 of NW_025334037.1, read as the reverse complement.
GAACCTGCAACACTGCCATGTTTATTTTCATTTAATTTTTCAGGTTGTATGAGATTCAGTAACTGGGGTTTGCAGAGCACTGACTATAATATGACTCTCTTAACAAATTTCATCACTGACACTCATTTAGAATTTATAAGATTCCTTCATGGTCATTAGGATTACCTTTTTTCTGGATCCAGCCAATATTCCCCTAATTGCTTCATTTTTATGTTGTATCTATCTTTAGGTCTTATAAATATTTTGTATTCATTTCTTTCACTAATGTGCTGCTAGTGTATATCCTTAGTGATGCCAAGGCTGCTCCTATGGTTTGACTTTGCTTTCCTACTCTTCACAAGCAAATATTCCTTCATGCCCAAAGTATAGCTGGGGCTCTATAGCATTTCCAGACACTTAGGGAAAGTCACTTTTTGGTAGTTATTTAAAGTAAGACTTGATTACTAATAGCAAATCTGGTATGATCTAGTCTAGCAGAACAATTTGACTGAGCAAGCTATTCCATTCAGCTTTTATTTTCTTGATGAATTCAAATGGCAGAAGATTTTTTTTTTAAATAGGCTTCTTGTCATAATTGATCAGTATTAATCAATGAAAGCTGATCTCAGGACACCAATAACTTTCTGATTAAAGTAGAACTCCACAAGCGTGTTTCAGTATATAGGTGGTTCTGATTAATATACATAAGAACTTGTTCAGAATTCCTTCTTGCGCAGTGATGATCTGGGTACATTACTATAATGAAATATGATACTGGAATAATAAAGTTTACACATTTCTATAATTCTTCTAAGGAACATTTTATAGAAAGTAAATGTATTTATTATATAGCATGCACTCATTTACATGACTAATTTGAACTTCTCGTGATTAGAACAAAATGTGAACCTTAAGGGCCTTCTAGATGGGTATGAATAAGATGGTTGTGCCTAGATAGGCAGCATATTTCTTTGGGAGGGGGGAGCTGGGATTGTATATACACACTCCTCCAGACCTACCTTCTTACTTTAATTTGGAGAGGGTTGCTTTCCATAAAGATGACTTTAACATAACACATCCTGCTTCCCTGTTCATTCAGAGATGAGATTGAAAGGGTTCTCTTTGATTGTTGAGTCAAAACACCTGCATTAAGCAGACAAGACCCTACTCTGTTCCTTCCCAAACATATCTGATCTTTCTTATCTAACTGAAGGCATCTAATGAATGTGCTTTAATTACCTTGATATGCAAATTATCCTACTGTTTGATTGTCCTCTCAATAAGTTTTCCTTGCTTTCGAAGAGAAATGCAACCTTTCTAAAGAACAACTTCAAGATATTATTCCTTTTTTTTACTATAGCTTTCATTGTGATGTCATATTTATTTTTTATACTATAAACCTTTCAAATATTATTAGCATGACTTCTAGGCATTATTTTTCGTGGTGATGAAAATTCAGTTCAATGACATATCCTTTTAAACTACATTATGAAATCCAGAGTACAATACAAATTATAAACCTTTGCTAATAAAATTTTACAATCAGGTAAAAATGAGAAATGAATATGCATTTTGTTTATTTTCTTTATATTTCATTAGCACTCTAGAAAATAGGAGGCATTGTTTAATAAAATGATTGAAAGTTATTTTATCAACTTGCTTTCATTACAGTTTAACTCTGATTTATTTTCACTGTCAGTATACTGAGAATACTTAGAATTCAATATTATCAAGTTCATCAAACTTCTGGGAGGAAATTTGCCCTCATTCAAGCATTGATAGATTATGGTGGTATAATAGAAAAGATTCATTTGCCTGGAAATGCAAAGAATTAGAATTTTTTTTGGCATTTACAATTATTTAGGGACTTTTTGGTAAGTGTCAGTGATAAATTTGTAGTCTTTTATGTAAGCATTGGGTTAGCCAGGATTAAGCTAATGTAATACATGAACTGTGGGAGGAACTCCATCCCACAGAATTCCTCCCGTCCACCGTGGATGAGAAATATGTCGTCCTGGACACAATCTTGCTGTTCTGGTGGGAAAGGTGGTGGCAATTCCCTCTAGTGGAGAACACCCTGAGCCCGTCTCCCAGATGGCTTTTATTGGGAATGGTATGTGTAGGTGTATACATCATGCATGGATAGCTCATCAATCAATGTCAAAAGGCTATAATCATACAAAAAGGTATTATCTATAGATAACAATTGAAGGAACACAGAGATCTGCCATAGGTCAGGGTCTGTTAGTCATACTGATGCCAGAGGGTCTTTAAGATGTATTTCATGAGATAAGGAGTGTACTTGTTATGCCTTGAACTTAAACATCCGGTTTGCATCAGCAGAACTATACAAAGCAAAGCAGAGCAAGCTTCAAAGGATACAATGTATTTATCAGGCCTGATTCCCACGGGAACCCTTGGTGTTAGAGTCAGATCATGTTTACCATGTGCATTACCTGGTTTTCCAGGGAGACTTACTAGCCCCTTTCAGAGCCTGCTCTTGTGGGGCTGCAATCTCTGAAACCACACAGAGTGGTCCCCAATATCTCCTCCTTTTGTGTTTGTTATGACGTCATAACCAAAAGCACTGGTGCCACTGTAATCAACAGGGTTATACTAGGCAGAGCAGGCTTCAAAGGACAAAATATACATTCTTTCTAGGCCAGATTTGCCCCCAGGAGCTGTTCATTCCAGTATAAGGCCACAGCTGCCTTTGGCATTGTTTTCAGACTGAGTCAGGTGGGGTGAGCAAAGCAGCCAAGAGATTAGGAGAGTTTTTACAGATAGAATGAGGACTCAGGCTATGACAAAACTGAGGGGTGAGGGTCTTTCTGTCCCTTCTCTATATTCCCCTAAGTCCTTCCCTGATGGTCCCTTTGTGACTGTGCCTGTCTTAGGTTGCCCCTCCCTTGATGAGTCTTACCTGTCATTGGTTATCCAGTCATCCACCTGGGCCAAACAGGGTAAAGTGTGGGGGTGGGGAGCAGAGGCTGCACTCTTGCCAGGAGGATAGGTTTTGTCTCCTTAGTGGCTCATGGCCCCAAAGCCTTTCCATGCAGCCCTAGCTGTGGGACTCGTTTGTCTGTTAATGAGGCTACAGTCCCTGAAACCAGGCAGAACGGCTCCCAACAGTAAACAAATTGAGAAATTTTTGCTCTTGAATTCAGAGTTAACATTTACCCTTCAGCTGTATTAACTTATTTTGTACCTTGTGAGCTTTTAATAAAGATACCTCTTTCATTTTTTTATCCTCATAGTGATATTGTTTGTATGTGAAGTTGACTATAGCTTATTTATTTTGTTTTCTGAAATCGGGAGTAAGATTAGAGTTTAGATCTCCTTTTGGATCCATGAGGAATGACACAGTAGAGCAAGGAATTAATCTGAATATAAATTTTGGGGCATTTGAAAGTTGACAGAAAAATAAAAATTCACACTTCCCACCCCTGCCAGAGGGAAAGCATAGGCTCTATGATTGCAACTGAGACATCAGTCCAGGCTATGTGTTGCCTGCAGGTAGAACAATACACAGCTAACAAACAGACTTTGGGACCGATGACAGAATTAGACTTTTGCTTGCTGCTTTGTGGAACATGGCAACATTTTTTGCCTGGTTCCCCTTTTCCTGGAAATGTAAATACAGATGGATAGATTGATGGCTGAATAGTTGTTCTATAAACAACATAACCTCTGAAAAATCACTTTTTGTTTTTCTGTATTTGTTCTATCTATAAAAAGTTAAACCAGAGAGCTAGAGATGTTATGTAAAAATTCCTGAATCACCAAGAGTTTCTTGGTGAGCCATTATGTGTATTTGATGTATTAGGAAGAAATTTGAAGGCTTTTGTGGAGAAATTCTCAAAATTGGAAACCTTACTGGGCAAGATCCTAGGGCAGATGGGAGATTGCTGAGATCACAGAGTGGCCATGAGTGCTCAGTGTGTGACAAACAGAGCAATCTTTTCTCTGGTACCTCTTCCCTCGGAAAATTAGGCCATGAAAGAACTTCACTGTTAATAGAGCAGAATCTCTATTAAGGAAAAAATGGGTTTAAAAGACCGTCATTGGGCTCTGGTACCTTTTAATGTTAATATTTGTGAGGTATGAAGAACATTGAGTTATTTTTGTGACCCCATCCTCATCATTTAAAAATAGACAACCTAGACATAGGTAAATAATCACATCGATATTTGTTTCTGGGGAGCTAATTACTGCCACTTTTCCTAGTGGATCCCAACTACCTTTCCTTTTTCCTGAGACTTTTAGATCTTATTTTCTATTTTTACTAAATCTTCTCTGATACCCTTGAATGATTATAGATCCCCTGTCCCCCACAATGGCTCTAATTTCTATCTTGAATTAAAGACAGCTTTCCCAGAAACTGGATTAAACACCATTTAAACAGATTACTTATATCATAGTACACACATTCCTCTTCTCTGCCAACACCTGTGCCATACTGTCATACTACAGGTCCCTTGTACCTTGACTCTGCTGTTTTCAAGGCTGTTTTCCTGTTTCTCATAGAGAGTAGGGAGGGTTTGCCCTCCTTTACCTCTTTTTCTTCTTTGCTTCAGATTATTAATTATGATGTCTGGGGTGAACAAACACCAAAGTATTCATCCTTTTGGATGATCCGTATGAAAAATGGGTTCCTGATGAACTGACCAATATCTGAATTCTGTGATGTACATATAATGTAAGCTTCCATGATAGCTTCTGAGTCACTTAAAGTATACTAGCTGCTTTGCTTATTATGTACAAAAATACACAGTTATTTTTTATAAGTTCACCCTGAAATGTCTCTGAAATGGGTTAGAAAACAACAGCAAAGGAGGGGAGCATGAACATAATAAACTTGACACTAAAGTAAGTAGTTACCTCTTAAGAAAACCCCCATGGAACCATGTGAGATTCTCCAAATGCATAGAAACTTACTCTGGACAAACTTGTCTAATTATAGTTCTTCAACTTTTGCATAATCATACTACTTCTTCCCTAATGCGTTAAGTTGTTGGAAAAAAACCCCAACAAAAACACATTCTTTTGAATCAGTGAAAATATTGTATTTTCCCTGGGGTTATTTAGGAAAGGATGTTACCTCATAGAAGGCCTGTGTTTATCTGTGTCACCAATTTGCTTTGTGACCTTAGGGACATCACTTCATATCTACTGACTTCAGTTTCCTTATCTCAAAAGTAAAAGACTTGAACTATAATATCCAAGTCTCTGGCTAATTCTGAACTTCTTGGTTTCAAGGTTAAAATAATCTTTGCCAACTCAACCTAGCCTGATAGGTGTTGTTAGGTTGAATATCGTGTGGTAGTTTAAATAGTAATGAACTGCCTGGTGAAAGTAACTGTCTGGAGTTTGGTAGGCACATGAATCAGCTAATAGCTGAACCTTGATAGAATGTTGCTTCATATGTTGGGGAATTCTTTATCAGGTGGGCTAGCCGTAAAGCTCTTCTTTCTGTTTCATTACCAAAACATTATCAGGTATTCTCATCTATGAGACTGCCTGTCCCATGGCATTAGATCTTTAAAGTAGGATATCCTAAGGTATGTCGCGGCTACCAGCCTGCAGTGACCACGGAATGCTGTAGATGGCTTGTTGAAACACAAGGAAAACATACACAGAGACAACCAGGTCCTGTGGGGAAATAGGGATGGAACGGCCACTCTCTCTAGTGGGGAGTGCCATGGCCACCCTCCCTAGAGGAGAAACGCCCCTGAGGGAGAGCACCCTGTTCCCCTGCCCGAGCAGGCTTTTTATTGGGTTCGTTTGCATAAGAATTCAGGTAAAGCTCATTACTCATTGCCAGAAAGTAAGGATCAAACAATAGGTAACAAGGAAGTCTGAGGGCCTATTTTGAGTCAGGGTCAAAGAGCTATAAAATGTTGAGGAACAAAGTTACTTCTTCCTTGGACCCTTATCATTTAATTGAGAGCATTCTAAACAAAGTAGGTTTCACAGGATTTTACATATTCTTTCTTAGGCCCGATCACCCACCCTTTCCAGCACAGGGCAGCACCACCCTGCCATTGTTTCACACTTAGGTGGAGCAAGGGAACTAAGGCAATTGAGAGATAAGGAGATTTTCTCGCAGACAATGAGGACTCAGGCTTTGTCAAAGCCGAGGGGCAAGGGTCCATCACTCCCTTTTCCTGTAGCCCCCAAAGTCCTTCCTTACGGGCCTCCTATGTGATTGTGCCTGTCTTATGTCGTTCCCCCCTTGGGGAATCTTATCCGTCATTGGCTAACCAACTAAGCATTGGGGGCCAGGCAGGGTGAAGTAAAAGGAGCAGAAGCAGCGCTCCTGCCAGGGAGATAAGCTTTGCCTCCTTGCTGGCTTACGGTCCAAGGTCATTCCCTCAGCCTTAGCCTTGGCAGGGGTTACAGCTTCTGATACCAGGCAGGGTGGTTCCCAACAAAGGTAGTGATTTGTGCCTTAATTCTTTGTCATTTAGACAACATTGAGCATATTCAGTTCAGGGCACTATTCTTTAAGAGAGCTAGAGAAACAAATTGACGTACTCAGGGGAGAATGATCAGGATAGCTGAATTATGTCTTATGAGGAAGAAATGAAGAAACCGGGAATGTATGGCTTAGAAAAAGAAGCAATACAAGGGTACTATAATAGCTATGTGTAAATATCAAAAGTGCTGCTGTTCTAAACATTTCCATGGGATGGAAATGTTTCCATGGGATGGCTACGTTCCATGGGTTGGAGGAATAGAATTCACATTTCTATAAATATGAATGTTTAGCAGCCCTCCAATGATAGAATCAGCTGCTTCTAGAGGTGCCAACTCTTCTATCAGTGGTGGTTAAGAAGAGTCAAAAAAGTTGCTTGTTAGGGAAATTGTAATAACCACCATTACTATGCCACCATCATTTACTGAGCAGTTACTATATAACAGATACTGTTATAAGATTTAATTTTTATTCATTAGTTTAATTTTTATAGCAGCAGTATGAGGTAGGTTCTGTGCTACTATTATTATTATCACTCCCATGTTATAAATGAGGAAATTAAGGCACAGAGAGATTATGTAACTTGTCTGGGGTTATATAGGAGGTAGATGGAAAAATGGATTTAGCTAGGCAATCTGGCTCAAAGAGCCTGTACTTGTTAACTGTCACTACCTTTTCTTGTGCAGGGACTTTAAGTACTAGAAGGGGTTGAGCAATTAGATTTTTAAAGACCTTTGAATCTTGAGATTTGATTCTGTATGTGAGGCTTATGATATATAGATGATGCAAGGATTTTCTCTGTGATTGCCTTGACAAGTTTGGGGATTTTAATATTTTTCTATGTTTACTTTATTCACTGTATTTACTTCCATTTGTTAGATACTATGGTGATGTGGCCATTTAAAAAACTTTTGTAATTTTTTTCTTTGAATCAAAATAACATTTTAAAAACAATGAATTTTTCTTTTTAGATTTTAGGAATTATGACTTTAGCAAATGTTCATTAGAAATCTGTATTCTAATACATCATGAATAAATTTATTGTTATTGGATAGTATAGTAATAGAATAAAGGGGCATAATGTTATTCTAACTTTGAGAATGTTATATAAACTTAATATAGTCTACCAAGTATTGTTTTTAATAAAAGGGAAAGACAATACATTTTATTTCATTATTAGAGCAAATGATACTTTTGTCAGGAATACATTGTTGGTAATTGGAGCCAAACTCAGTATTTTCATTTATGCAAGCTTTCTTAAACTAATGCCTTTCCTTAAAACATGTCATGTTAGATAAAAACATACTTTTCCTCTGAGAAAGAACCTATAAATGTTAGCAATTTGTTATCAGCATATTAAAAAGGTTAGATTTCCTTTGTTAGCAAGAAAGTATTGGAACCTAGGTTAGAAAAAGCTTTTCTGTCAGTCACCCAATAGCACCATAGTAGAATGCCTCTTCTATTTATTAAAGTTGTTTAAAGAAGAGAATCAGAAAAATCAGGCAAAGCAGAAACATCATATATATACACACATATACATATACAACAAGGTCTGTCTGGAAGAAGTCAAGCCATTGCTAATACCATGAGAATGGTTTGCACCACATCAGTGCAACCCGGCAGCCAAGGAGAGTGGACTGGAATGTGCATGGGTGAACAATGATGACTTCACTGTATTTGTCTGTGGGGGCAGTAGATGCCAGTTGAGTGAGCATGTGTACTGTGAGCCGTAACTTTCACAATAACAAAAGAACATTCCTCTGCAGAAACTATTCAGATGATTCAGAAGGCTTTTGGGGATAATACAACGAGTACAGCACAAGTAAAATTGTGGCACAAATGCTTCAAAGGTGGTTGAGAATCTGTTGAAAGTGATCCACATTCTGGAAGGCCTACAACAAGCAGAACACCTGAGAATGATGAACATATATGGGCTGCAGTCGACCAAGACTAGCAACTGACAGTGCAAGAACTAGAAGCTGATCTGGGGCTTTTAAAAACTGCTGTGTCTGACATTTTGGTGTGGGATCATGGCATGAAATGTGTCATGGCAAAATTCATTCCATGGCTTCTGCTAGAGTAGAAGAACATCATGCTCAGTTGCTAATGACTTGATTCAAATGGTAACATTTGAACCAGAGGATCTATGGCTATGACCAGAAACGAAGGCCCAGTCATCCCAATGGAAGTCGTGTATTTTTCCATGCTTGAAGAAGAAGCGGCAAAGTCCCATTAAGATCAAGACCATGTTAACCGTGTTTTTTATTGGCAAGGTGTTGTCTATAATGAGTATGCCCCTCTAGGCCAAACAGTGAGTAGTACCTCAATGTTCTTTGTTGGTTGAGAGATGCAATACAACAAAAATGGCCATAGCTATGGGCAACTGGCAATTAGCAGCTTCATCATTTTAGGACAGACCTGTATATGTATTATAACTTAATATATGCATGTTAATCACGGACATGATTGAGTTACCAGTACATGGTGATTTAAAACAAACAAAACAACTTTTATTATTGTTTTTATTATTTTTTTTAATATCTTTACAGACATTGCATTCCTTAATTCCCTTCAGCAAAAGACTTCCAGGAACAAATCTGTAGTTGAACAGATTGGATTTCTTACTCATTGTAGTAGGAAGAACACACACCAGGAGAATTGTGGAGTGTCTCAGTAAGAGAATGTTCAAAAGAACCATTTTTAGTGTTGGGACTTTGAGTGACTTTGGGTAGGGCCTAAGGAAATAGAGGTTTCTTATAGATTAGGGGAATGTCAGAATTCAGGGACAAACCTATAGTTGGGCATCTTAATAAAGCTTATCTATGGAGAAGGCAGACTAGAGTGAGGTTAAGTTGTAATTAGAGAGGCACTATAACTAAAATGAAAATGCAAGGCAAAAATGACAACATACAGTGCAATAAAAATGAACACATTAAAATCAGTCTTGCTAATGGGTGGAGAAAATGGTAAGAGAATAATATTCTATCCCTACAATTAGACTGGGGAACAGAAAGAGAATTTGATTTATGCTGCTTAGAAAGTCCATTTCCCAAGCATTTCTCCTGACTTCAATGACTTCTGCCTGTATGTGGGTTTCAACTCCATTATGTAAGGCAAGAATTTTGTTCCTCATCAGAAATGGTCTCTGGCCTCAGGTCTCTGACTTTCTTAATACCTGACATCTGACTTTTGCAACCTAAGCACACTACTCTCCTCTCTTCACATTGTGGCTGCCCAGTTGCATTTCTGGTCTCAGTGCAGTTGGCAACCCAGATGAATCAGAGCAGATGTGTTCTGTATTTGTTCCTGAACTGAATGAAGATAATCTATATGCAGTTAGATTGAGTGGGAGTTGATAGCATCCCTAGAAAAAGCTAATTACAAAGGGTAGGCTTACTAGAACTTTGTGAAGGGTGGGTCTTGGTGGGATTAGTTTGGGAAAACTTCATAAAGAAGGTGACTTTTGAGCATTGATGTCAAAGAGAATAATGTAGTTTATTATTTATTATTCCTCTTAGAAGAACAAGGATAAATAAAAACCAAAAAAAATGTGATTTAGGGTGATTTTTATATAAGAATAAATAACTAATTTTATGTGTTTATTGTTACTTGTATAACAAATAGGTAACTGTTTTAATTAAAGCCCTGTGAAATGGAAAAAACATTGGATATGGTATCAGAAAACCTACATTTAGATTTTAGCTCTGCCAGTTATACCTGCGTAACATGGGGAAAGCCACATCATCTGAGTGTTACTTTTCTTCCTGCTGAAAATGAAGGCACAGAATTTTGTATTTAGTTATTGGCAACTCATTTTCAGAACAATATCTAGGGACTGGAATGCATCAGAAGAAAAAGACAAAGGGTCTGGAAATTACGTCAAATGAGAAATGGGTGCAGAAACTGGAGGAGTTTCACCTAGAAAAGGACTGTTCATTTTAATGCTTCCCTTAAGATATTTGGACAATTCTAATTGGGAAAAGGAAGTAGATTACTTTTGTGTATCTTTTTTTAAATAGGTGAAGTTTATTTTAGCAAAATTAGAGAACTGTTTGCAGTCTGAAAATAGTTTTGTTTGTTTGTGGTCCTAGATTCTCTATATCCTAGTCTGAGTGTTGTGGTTACTTTTGTCTTTTCAATTCCAAGTCTCTTGCCTTCCCCATCTAGGTAGCCCCATCAATTCTAGGGCTTAAGCCATTAAAGAGGGCAAACAGGAAACAACGGGTGATAATCATAAGGATCTAGATATAAGCTGACACAAGGATTCCCTTTTAAATAACTAGATTTATTAGAAAATGTTATTTAAGAGCCCCCAACTACAGAAATACCAATGAAAAAAAGCTTGGTTAATTTTTTTAGGTTCAGTAGAGGGAAACTGTGATATACTAATTTTCTAGACATCTTCAAGAAGACCAAACTCTATTCTCTTAAACTTATTTTTATATTTCCTCCAAGCATCTTTTTTTTCACCACAGAGTTGCCCCAGTCTTTTTTTAAATTTTATTTTAATTGTCGTTCAAGTACAGTTTTCTGTCTTTTACTCCCATCCCAGTCCACCCACCCATCCCTCCCCACCTCCCTCCCATTTCTACCTGCCCCTAGTTTTTGTCCATGTGCCCTTTATACTTGTTCCTGTAAACCCTTCCCCTTTTCCCCTGAAATTCCCCTGAACTTCCCTCCTCTCTCCTCTCTGGTCACTATCAGTCTATTCTCTATTTCAGTATCTTAGGTTATATTTTGCTTGTTTGTTTGTTTTGTTGTTTAGGTTCCTGTCAAAGGTGACCAAACATCTTTTTATTATATAAGCAATATAATAACATTATGTTCTGGTGCCAGGTGGGTACTAGACTTGTCGAGGAGGATCACTTAGTAAGTTATATAGATGTCTCACTGCTATGCCATACACCTGAAACTAATTAAATCAGCTATCTGTTGTTATACAAATAAAAACTGTAATTTAAAAGTGAAATTAAATTTAAAAATTAATACAAAAAAATAAAAAGTATGTTCACCAATTATAAATTAGAAAACATAGATAAAAATTACCAATAATATCATCATTTAGGAATCACTATAAATATTTTGGTGTATATCTTCCTAGGTTTGTGTGTGTGTGTGTGGCCACATTTGCCCTTATGCACATGTATCACACAATTGAGGTTTTATACTAAATACTACAATATGTTTTTTTATTTAATATGTCTTATAAATATATTATTTCCACAACATTTTTGGTACTTATATTCAATGAAAAATAGTGTTCGGTTTCTGAGTAAAAGTATTATTTATGATAGAACATTTGAAAAATATAGAAAACTTTTGAAAGAAAATAAAAACTACCTATTATCCCAACACTTGGAAAACCATTAATTTCATTGGATATTCCAATGTCTTCTGTAAACAATTTTTTCCTTAAAGATGTATATTGATATTTCTCACTAACATACTTTTCACTATAATACATTCTGAATATTCCTACATTGTTAAGTTTTCTGCTAAAATATGATTTTCAATAATTTCAAATTATTCTACCATATGTATAAAGCCATAATGCCTTCAAATAATCCCTACAATTGGACATGCAAGTTGCCTCTAATTATACTTTTTTGTTTGTTTGTTTCATAAATTACTTTACTGTTGTTCAATTACAGTTGTCTGAATTTTTTCCCCACTACTGTCATCTCAACTCCATCCATCCCCACCTCCCTCCCCTGCTTCCATTCTCCCCTTTGGTTTTGTCCATGTGTCCTTTATAGTAGTTCCCTGAATACCCTTCTTCCCACTCTCCCCTCCCATATCCCCTCTGGCTATTGTTAGATTGTTCTTAATTTCAATGGTCATATTTTGTTTGCTTTTTTCTTTTGTTGATTATGTTCCAGTTAAAGGTGAGATCATATGGTATTTGTCCCTCAAATACCATATGCCTGGCTTATTTTACTTAGCATAATGCTCTCCAGTTCCATCCATTCTGTTGTAAAAGGTAGGAGCTTTTTCTTTCTCTCTGCTTCATAGAATTCCATTGTGTAAACGCACCATAGTTTTTTGATCCACTCATTTACTGATGGGCACTTAGGTTGCTTCCAGCACTTGGCTATTGTAAATTGTGCTGCTATGAACATTGGTATGCATAGGCTCTTTTGGATTAGTGTTTCAGGACTCTTAGGGTATAATCCCAGCAGTGGAATTGCTGGGTCAAAACGCAGTTCCATTTTTAGTTTTCGGAGGAGATTCCATACTGTTTCCACAGTGGCTGTACCAGTCTGAATTCCCACCAATGGTGCACTAGGGTTCCCTTTTCTCTGCATCCTCTCCAACACTTGTTTGTTGATTTATGATAGCCATTCTGATAGGTGTGAAGTGGTATCTCATTGTGGTTTTTAATTTGCAGCTCTCTGATGGCTAGCGATACTGAGCATATTTTCATATGTCTCTGAGACCTCTATATGTCCTCCTTGGAGAAGTGTCTGTTCAAGTGTTTTGCCCATTTTTAATTGGGCTTTTTGTCTTCCTGGAGTGGAGTCATGTGAGTTCTTTATATTTTTCGGAGATCAAACCCTTGTCCAAGGTGTCATTGGCAAATATGTTTTCCCATATAGTTGGTTCTCTTTTCATTTTAATGCTGTTTTTTTTTAGCCATGCAGAAGCTTTTTAATTTAATAAAGTCCCATTTGTTTATTCTTTCCTTTATGTCCCTTGTTCTAGGGGACATATCAGTGAAGATGTTGCTGCATGGAATGTTTGAGATTTTCCTGCTGATGTTTTCTTCTAGGACTTTTATGGTGTCACGAGTTATAGTTAAGTCTTTTATCTACCTTGAATTTATTTCTGTGTTTGGTGTAAGTTGGTGATGGAGTTTCATTTTTTTACATGTAGCTGTCCAGATCTACCAGCATCATTTGTTGAAGAGGCTATTTTTACTCCATTTTATGCTTCTTCCCTCTTTGTCAAATATTAATTGACCATAGAGACTTGGGTTTATTTCTGGGCTCTCTGTTCTGTTTCATTGGTCTATGTGCCTGTTTGCCTCTAATTATATACAACACTGTATTCAACATACATAATATTGTTTTTAATGGCCATATAGTATCCCATTGTATAGCTATATCATCTTTTATTAAACAAATCCCTTATTTTTAATACCTCCGTTCTCATTATTTTGCTTAAATAGCAATTCAGGCATTGTTGGAACAAATATTTACCCTTAGCTTTAATATTTTATTATTTTTGATATATTTGATGAGTAACTGTTTCAAGTTCATTTGTCAGAATTTTGTTTGATGCTCTGGAAGAACATAGAAGAAGCATGAGACATGGCCCCATTCCTTCAAGAGTTAATGTAAATTTGCAAATGTAACTAATACATGTGAAATAATAATAATTTATTCTAGCATTTTATTAAATGCTAAGTTACGTGATTCTGATTCAGTGCTTCAGTGTGTACTTTGTGAGTAAATAGGAGAATAGTAAGGCTCAGTCTAGTCAGGCAAGGACTTCAAGAATGAGATGCAGTGTGACCTGAGCTGTGAAGAGTGGGTCGAGTACATCGTCAAAGGGGATATAGGACATTTAAGGGAAAGGAACAGGACACTCAAAGGCTCAAAAATCTGAGTATATTTGATATATATTCACAATACTATGAGAAGGATATTTACGTTGACCATCCTTTGAATACCACTGCTGAGCAACCAGTTTTGAATACCTTCTGAAAAGTTGAAAAAATATTATTTTAATGTTTTTCCAGTTTTATGGGGATATAATTGACATATAACATTATATTAGTTTAAGGTGTACAACATAATGGTTTGACATACTTTTGTATTATGAAGTTATTACCACAATAAGTTAACATCTACCAGCTCACATGATTTTAACTTGAAGTGTAATTGACACACAGTATCATGTTAGTTTCTAGTGTACAGTGTAATGATTCAATATTTGTATTTATTGTGAAATGATCATCACATTAGTCTAGTTAACATCTGTCACCACACATACATGTGTTTTGTTTTTAGTATTTACTTTTCTATCCCTTGAAACACAAAAACATCTTAATTAAATATTCTTAATTTATGAAAATTGCTAATCTTTTGTAGAAACTCTGCCTAATGACTTTTTTTTTTTTGGTACTGCTGGGCACATTTTTAGTCTTCCACATACAATTTTTTTATTGTGTTTAATTGATTTCCAGTGAAATGCTCTTTAGATAATCTGAATCAACATTACTGTCTTTATTTTTTGTATTGGGACCTGAAGTTCTTTCAAATAATATTTTGAACATTTTCTTTACTGTTAGCTTAAGCACAGCCACTGAAGTTAAGGGCTGACAAACAAATTTATAGTAAATTTCCTTTGAAGGAACTAATGCTCACTCAGTGCCCCATATGCTCTATTTTCTGTGATGGTCATGTGTTCAGTCATGTTATATAGTGGTTGTGTTCACAAGAAGGGTCAAAAGAAGAGAGGTAATTTCCTTTATGTTATTTTTAAAAATCATAACTAACCAGGCTTATTAAAATTATTCATAATTGTGCCTGCATTATAACATTATGGCAAAACACACTTATTTCATTGCTTTCTTAGGAATCAATATTTCTTCAAGTGAGTTGCATCAGAATTAAAGAACCTGTGATTAGAATCAATTGGGATGTTCATCAAAATTTGTATTCCTGAGTCCTATTCTTCAGGGTATGGAGGAGATGAGAGAATCTGCATTTTAACATACATGCCAGGGAATTCTATGTCTTGAAGTTTGAGAACCACTGCTTTAGGGAAATACCGTCTCAGATCTCTCCACAGCTGTGCTGCAGGGCCATGCATTGATACTCAGTAGATATTATCATTTGGAATCTTGCCTCAATTGGCATTTCATGGGACCTGTTTTGTTTTTGGAAATTACAGGATAAATTGAGCTTTTTTCTTATGAAAAAGTTACTTAAAAATTAGCTCTCTAGAAAAAAAATTAGAGGTCTTTGTGAAGTCTCTTTTTGTAATTTGGCATTATTGCCTTTTATCCCACAATAATTTCTACATTTTAAGTGTTTGGATTTATGTGCCTCTTTACTCAGATAAATTGACTATAGGACTCCACTCATGAAAGAGCAATATTTCTTAAGTTTTAGAAAGTTAAAAAGCGAGGCCCAGAAAGAGTAAATTTTGCCCCTTTCCATTGTTTCTAAGAATGGTATAAAATTACTTGTACAACTTAAGCCATTTATAATTTCATTCACTGCCTATTTTGGTGCATTTGTGACATGCTACATGCAGTTCTTGTGACTTAGAGAAATCATGACTTCAGCTTCTTGCTCCCTGCTTCTGGGTAGTGCTGAGCCACTTCGCACAGACTATGCGGCAGAGGACAGTGTGAGTGAGTCATTGATGTGGAAACCCATGGTTATTGTCTGTGGTGCAGGATAGCAGTGACTGCATACTCACAGGTAAAAAAAAACAAGAAACACAGTCAATCTAACAAGTGACATGAGTAAATAAGACAGAACTTAATCCTGAGAGAAAAAGGTGGTATTGTATGGAGCCTAAATGCTTTAAGAACAACTTAAGGTTGTTACTCAGGCTGGAGAGCCATCTCTACCATTAAAAAAAAATTATTGCATTTTTTACCATTACCATTTACTCCCCATATATCTCCCTGTGCCCCGCAATCACCACATTGTTGTCTATGTCCATGAGTCCTTTTTCCTTTTTGCACATTCCCTCTACCCTTAACCTCCCCTCCCTTAGCTGTTAAGCTGTCATACTGCTCTCCATCAATGAGTCTGTCTCTATTTTGCTTGTTCGTTCATTAGATTCCACAAATTGAGCAAAATCATATGATATTTATCTTTGTCTGACTGGCTTAGACCATCTTTTAAGTGATAAAAAAATTTGCTTTATTATAGTCAATGATGAGTCCTTTGTAGCTAACCACTTCCACATACCTATTGTTTTGACTTGGTCTTTGATCCCTTAGGTTGAGCCAGAATTTGTTTTGGGTTTTGACTTATAGGCTATAATATAAGATTAGTTTGCATTTGAAATGAAAATGACTGAGGCATGATTGATCAAATGGTGATTATTGATTTAAAAACACCTAGGTCAGCTTTCTGAAGGGACACTATTAAGGAGTCAAAATGGCTTTTGCAAACACATCTCAGTTTTTGTCTGCACAAATTGAAGAATGAAGAGGCCATTCCAAAAAACCATGCACTAAACATGATTGGCATAAAGGGGTTCCTCAGCATCATTCCATGGAGTTATTACAAACATGAATGAAAAACATCTTTCCTGGGGAAGGAAAAGATCTAGGACCAAGGTAAAGAGGAGCTTTCTTTCTTGCCCTGCCCCATTAATTTTATCTTTTTCATTTTATTTCACTAGAAATCTAATGAGCATTTCTCTGTGATAAACGTTGTGCTAACACTGGGAATGCAAAAAAGATTAAGATTTAGCTCAGAGTATTTTTAATGGCTTTGTGATACAATATACATAATTTACCCATTTGATGTATACAATTTAGTGGGGTTTTGTTTTTTTTTAGTATATTCACAGACTTCACAATATTCAATGTACTTCCAAGACTCATAACATTTCTTACTAAAAATTTTTTTAGGTCCAAAGTAGGAAAAATCCTCCTTGGCTTCATTCCTATGTCTTCTTCCATCAAAATAATGAGACCTACTATTTACTAAATACCAGCTATGAGCTCAACGTTGTGTGCCATTACTTTATAAATGTTATCTCATTATATGCTCCCAATAATCCTCAAAATAAGTTTTATTCCTGCCTTCTATATAATGACAATAATACCTGCACACATAGCATTTTTTGAGTATAATTATTATCTCATTTAATATATGTGGAAACTTACTTCTCTAGATTCCTTTTTTCCTTTTTACCCTTTCCCACTTATTAAATCTATAACTTTCACCTCTTGCTTCTTTCCCTAGTTCTTGAAGCTTGCCAGGCTTCTTTGTGAAGATGGAGAGAAATATAGGAGCAGTTAAGATTTTCAAGCTTCTGATGAGAATCATAAAGGCTAGATACTTTGTTTCCCAATTTTTTAAAAAATATTTTATTTATTTTTAGAGAAGGAAGGGAGGGAGAAAGAGAGAGAGAGAGAGAGAGAGAGAGAGAGAGAGAGAGAGAGAGAGAGACATCAATGTGTGGTTGCTGGGGGCCATGGCCTGCAACCCAGGCATGTGCCCTGACTGGGAATCGAACCTGCAATGCTTTGGTTCGCAGCCCTTGCTCAATCCACTGAACTATGCCAGCCAGGACCCTATTTCCCAAAAATTTTTAATGGGGGAGAGACTGCCCAGACACAGACACATGAGGTGAATGCCAGGCTACTGATGGGCTACTGCCAAAGACTAGTTCCTTTCAACCCTCGGTTCTGATTTACAGAGATATGAAAACATTTTCGATCTATAAACTTTTAGGTGTCTTATTTTTAATCTAAGATTTGTTTTTCCTCCTCGCAGATGGATCTAACTCTTTTACCAGTTAGCTAACTTCTCTGTACTTTGAAGTAATTCATGTGCAAATGTTTCTGTAATAAACTTGTTCTTTTGGAAACAAACATAACACAAACCATTTTTAAGTGCCCATGAAAATGTGTGTGTGATTGTGTGCTGAAGTATCAATGATATAAAGTAAGGAATAGAAAGAGGTTTCTGTAATTTTCGACAGATGTACAGCTAGAAAAAAATGCTCCTTCCCAAACCCCAGCACACAAAAATATTCGGGTTAGTTAACTTTCTAGCATTGACTTAGATATTTTATATATTTTCTGGTGAACAATTGACAATGGTTATTGAAGCCAATTTTTCTACTGGTACTAAATTCTAGGATGATGTTTTGTGATATATATTTTAGACTGTGGAAGAACATTGCTAATAAAACTGCTAATTAAAAGAAAAACTTTGCCAATCTTAATAATGAATAATTGAATCTGAACTATTTTAAATGAAGGGTGTAAATGAGGAAGAAGTTGAAGTGTCTATTTTAAAACTGTTTTTAAACCACTTAGGCTGGTTGTTTTTCTAATAAAATTACAGTTGGAATCTGCTATTTCATATTAGCTTTTTTGATAACTGCTTCTTTAATATTTAGTATTTTTTTAAGCATGGATAGTTATATTTTATTTGTCCCTCTATGTATCACATATTGTCATTCTAAGTATGAAATTTTCCCAGTGATAAGCAAAGAGACAAGTATCCTAATGGCTTTATTTTATTTTGTTTTCCTAGGAGTCAGAGAATAATAAGTTATGTTCCCTATATTCCTTCCGAAATACCTCTACCTCACCACATAAGCCTGACGAAGGGAGTCGGGACCGTGAGATAATGACCAGTGTTACGTTTGGAACCCCAGAGCGCCGCAAAGGGAGCCTTGCTGATGTGGTGGACACACTGAAACAGAAGAAGCTTGAGGAAATGACTCGGACTGAACAAGAAGGTACGTGTGGACTTAACTGTTGGGCTTTATTCTTTTAAAGATTCCAGGCCTTAAAAAAAATGTGGGATTTCAAGGGCCAGAGGAGAGCATAATTGGCGTTATCTAGGAAAAAGTTATTCAGGGGTTGCTGTGGTGTGGGCAGATTGTGATTCATTAAGAGTATTAAGCAGGTAGCTCCATTTTGGTAAAACTGTGCATTTTATTCGTTCCTATGATAACAAATCAAGGTTTTAAACTAACTGTAAGCCTTTCCCTGAAAAAAGGTAGTATAATAATGTTTCCAGCTGCAACTTTATTTTTAATTTTTGCCCCTTATTCCCTTTTGATGGGTAGTGTTTAATTATGAAAATATCAACTGCTTAAAAAGCAAAAATAAAACCGAAAACAATGTCTTTCTTCTCATTTTTATAAATATCATAAACAGTATTAGTTTGCCTCCAGATGTTGTGGAATTGAGATTTGAAGGTTTCTAAGACTTAGAGCTAAATGCTCAAGTGGGAGGTGCTTTGACCCATGACATCTTTTCCGGTATTGCATCTCCACTGTGTCTACATTCTCCACAAGAATCCACTCAGGTTCGAATATGTCCTGAAAGATAGATGAAAGACTCTTTAATAACATTTTCAATTAAATAAATCAAATCTAAGTGATTGCTAAAGTATGTATGGTCTTTCATTTTTTATGTGCGGATTTTAGATTTTTAAAATGTAGGGTAATTAATGATTTTGGATTTATTACTAACACTGTAAGTTAAACTTAAAACTCTGTGACACTGTGGGGAAATAGAGATTTGATATAAGGGAATTTTTCATTTATCTTAATTTTATTCCTTCAAGGGCCCAAAAGTTTAAACTCTCAGATTAATTTTTGTGGATGTGTTCAGCCCATCGTCAGTTTTTGCGGAAGCTTCTAAAGTGTATTATGCACTTTTCTGTCTTACTGACCACATTATATAGCATACAATGTAAATATTATGTGATGACTTGGAGTCATGGTTCAGTAGACTGTGAACTACAATACCTAATAATTAATGTGGCCCTGTACAAGTTCCACAATCTCCCTGAGCCAAAAAATTTTAAACTGGACATGGTACCAATACCTGACTTGGTAACTTAAACATTTTGAGAATTAACTATAATAATGAATATAAAGGTTTTTTTATGAACTGCAAACTACATAAATTTGAAGTGTTATGATGATTATCATATTATAAATGTCAGTTATTTTACTATGCTATAATGTAATGATGGCCCCAGAGATCATTGGGATAGTTAGGACTGTTTGGTTTTATGGCTATTTCTTTGCAATTATGTAACCTTGGAGTTCTTGTGTCTGCTTGAGATAGATATTTTTCAGCATGTGTGTTTGTGTTGGTTTCTCCTCTTTAGGTTGCAGGCTGCTACTTCTTGCTTAGTTGTGAATAATTTATAATTTTCTCCTATTAATCTATAAATTATGAAATCAGATGATCATGACATGCTGGACTATATTTAAAATATGAACAAATATATCTGGGTGAATTACTGAGAGATTCCAGGTAATATGCATGGTCTTTAGTGCATGGAATCATGCTAACTCTTCTGACTGCTTATTATTTTCTGCATTTTTGGCTATATTTTAGAGTAATTGAGGCTGCCAGATCAATAATCTCTGAAAAAGTGAGATTGCTAGATTACTTTTATGATTCACCAGAAAGATGGTTTTAGTTCTATAAGATAGTAGTTTTCAAAATACGTTAGAGGACTCTTTAGTATAAAAATAAAGAAATTGATTTCTTGTGATTTTTTTGTCCAGATTACAAAGGAATTTAAAATCATTTTTCTGTTGTAAGTAGTGGTTTTCTGTTGTAAGTAGTGGTTAGTTTTATACTCTTCCTTTTCATCACTGTTATAAATTTGATGGAAGAGATACACTTAGGATATGAGACCTCCAATTTAAGAGTTCTTTATCATCATATTCCTACTATTGAAGAATGTCTTCTATGTACTTCACAAAACTTTGATTGTTTTCTACAGTACATATATTTTAGGCATCAGAATTCAGGGGTTTTTAGTGTATGTTGATGCATAAAATATTGTAAATACAAATATTAAAATGTGACAGTCATGCTTGTCAAACTTACAGATACCACAAATCTGGGAGAAACAGTGAATAATATATGAAAGAAACAAAACAAAAGATAAACTGAAAATATGGACTTAAAATTAACCTTCAGAATAAAATTTAATACATCGTATTATCAAGTCCAGAGGTTGTGAACAAAACTCCCAGCTTCTCAAGTGATTACTGAAGGAAATTCAAATAACAGACACATTAATTTTAAAAAAAGCTTATGAGTTTAAGGTGACAGAAAGGGCAGTGGAGTTAGCATGATGAATATTGCTAAAAAATTGCCAATGCTATCTCAGTCAGCATTACTAAAATTACAGTATGTAGCAAAGAGGTGGTAATCCCAGTGAACTCCCTGATCAACAGAATGCATCTGAAATATTGTGTTGAGTTGAGAATTACCACACTTTACAAGAGACTCAAAATATTCTCAGAGGAGAACAGTTGACGTGATAACAGATGCAAAGTTATATAATGAGGAATGGGTGAAGGAACTAGTAATATTAACCCTGGAGAAAAGAAAATCAAGGATGACATGATGGTTGTCTCTAAAGATTAAAGTCATATGGAGTAGGGATTGAATTTATTCTATCTAATTCCCTGGGGATAGAATGCAAATCAGTGATAAGTTACAAGGAACCATAATATTGTTTATAATACAACCAACTATTGAGTAGTTAGTTGTAGCTGTCCATATTATCAGCTTTATTCTTTGGAGGATAATAAGTTGTCCTTGGAGGTATGCAACAATCTTTTTTTCCTTCTGTTTAGCTTTTTAAAAAATTATTGACACTATTTACGGATGTCCCCCATTCCTCCACCCTTTGTTCACCTTCACCAAGACCCCACCTCCCCTCCCCCGGCCTTCACCATGCTATTGTCTGTGTCTGTGGGCTATGCATATATATTCTTTGGCTAATTTCTTCACCTTCTTTTATACAGTCCTGCCCCTACCCTTGCTCCTCTGAGATCTGTCTGTCTGTTCTATGCATCCATGTCTCTGGTTCTAGTGAGTTCATCAGTTTATTTTGTTTTTTAGATTCCACATATAAGTGAGATCATATGGTATTTGTCATAATTGCATTTTAATAAGGCTATTGTAAAGGACAGAGAATTAGTTTTTTCCAATGCTAGGGCTATTAATTTTTATGAACACTATGTTTATACAATATTTCTGTAGTTCATAGTACACTTTTATAGTCCTATTCAAGAACTGCATGTATCATGATTATTTTTCTATAAGTTCTTTATTTCTTATTTTGTGAAGTGCTGTATTGGAAATGAGAGATTCTCACCCACTAATTCCTGCCTCCCAGCCCCCATGGATCCTTTTAATAAGTCTAGGTAAATCTACAGGTTCTTTCTTATTTTGAAAGCATAAAGTAAAATCCATAGAATTATAGAGAAAATGAATTATATTAAAATTTGAAATCTTAAATTTTGTGATATGGTATAAGATACTACTTTACAATAAGAGCTAGTGGAAGGACTAAAAACAATAAGAGCTAATGGAGGGACTAACATATCATAATTTTGAAGTAGCGATAAACATAAATGATATTTTGAGATATCTTCATCAAGTACAATATCATAAAATATATTGTGATTGTATTAGTTACAATGTCACAAATACTATGAGTGTTTTGTGGTTTGTTGCCTGCATCCATGATTTAAGAAAATATAAAATTTTGATTAAAGGTTAGTGAATTGTTTTATCTGAGTTCATAGCGTCCCCATATTTTGTAGATGGATTCTTGGACTCTGTGGACCCTAGGTTAAGAACCTCTATGCTACGTGATATGGGCCACCAATAGTGAATGAAACAGCCTTTAACTTTAAAGAGTTTATATTCTTGTAAGAGGTATAAGACATGTAAAAATGAACTATAATTAAGTATCTAATATGTGATAAGTTCCATGAGAGCTCTATCAATAAAATGTTATAGGAGTTTACAAGCTAGATTGCACCTGCCTAGAAAGCCATGGAAAACTTCTTTAGGGAAATGGATCTTAACCAGTCTTAGAGAGTGAAAGGATTTATATAGGCAGAAATAGAGGGGAGGTGCATTTCAGGCAGAAGGAACAGGCAGAGATCTTTAAAACACCCAACAGTTCAGGATCTAATTAAAAGTAGTAGGAGAGTTGTGGTAGAGTGGAACTACAAAAACAGCCAGTAAACAATGAACTCAATGACAGTAAGTACATTCTCATAATAATTACTTTAAAAGTAAGTGGACTCCTGGCTGGTGTGGCTCAGTGGATTGAGCACTGAACTGCAAAGGAAAGGGTCACCTGTTTGATTCCCAGTCAGGGCAAATACCTGGGTTTTGGGCCAGGTCCACATTGGGGGGGGGGAGTGAGGGGCAACCACACATTGGTGTTTCTCTCTCCCTCTGTTTCTCTCCCTCCCTCTCTTTCTAAAAGTAAATAAAATCTTTTTTAAAAAGTAAATGGACTAAATTCTGTACTCAAAATACATAGAGTGGCTGAATGGATTAAAAAAAGGAGACCCATTTACATGCTGCCTGCAATAGACTCAGTTTAGATGTAAAGACACATGGAGACTAAAAGTGAAGGGATGGAAAAAGATATTCCATGCAAATGGAAACCAAAGGAAAGCTAGAGTAGCTATCTTATTTCATTAAAAAATAGATTTTAAAACAAACTGTAGTAAGAGATAAAGATAAGCATTATATAATTATATAGGGGTCAATCTAACAAGAGAATACAATGTATAAATATATATGAACCCAATACAGGAGGACCTAAATATATAATTATTAGCAGACCTAAAGGGAGAAATAGATAACAATATAATAGTATTAGGATATTTTTTAATACCCCACTTATATCAATGGATAGATCTTCCAGACAGAAAATCAATAAGGAAACGGCAGTCTTAAACAGCATATTAGATCATATGGACTTAACAGATATATACACAACTTCACATCCAAAGACAACAGGATACACATACTTCACAAGTGCATGTGAAACATTTTTCAGGAAAGATTTTATGTTAGGCCATACAAAAGTCTATAAAAGGATCCATGGACAAAGCCAAAGGGGAGTATGATTAAGGGTGGGAGGTGGAGGTGGGGTGGGTGCGGTGGAGGAAAGTGGTGGTGGGAAAATAAAGACTGTACTTGAACTACAATAAAAAATTTTAAAAAGTCTTAATAAATAAATGTAAGAGGACTTAAATCACATCAAGCATCTTTTCCAACCACAATGGTATGAAACTTGAAATTAATTGCATGAAGAAAACTGGAAAATTCACAAATATGTGGAGATTAAGCAACACGCTATTGAACAATCAAAGGGTCAAAGAAGAGATCAAAAGAGAAATTAAAAAATACCCCAGACAAACAAAAATGAAAATATAACATACTGAATTTTGTGGAATGAAACTAAAGCAGTTCTAAAAGGGAAGTTCATAGTGATAAATGCCTATCTCAAAAAATAAGAAAGGTCTCAAATAAACAACCTAACTTTACACCTCAAGGAACTAGAAAAAGAAAAAAAAAGGAACCCAAAGTTGGAAGGGAGGAAATACCAAAGATTGTAGAACAGTAAAATAAAAACTTAAAAGACCATAGAGACGATCAGAAAGAATAAAAGGTGGTTCTTTGAAAGGATAAGCAACATTTACAAGCCTTTAGCTAGAATCAAGGAAAAAAGAGAGATGACTTAAATAAAATAAAAATGAAAGAGGAGATGTTGCAACTGATACCATAGAAATATAAAAGAGCACAGAAGACTAATATGAACAATTACATGCCAACAAATTTGACAACCTAGATGTAGTAAATTTCCAAAAAGATAAAACTTGCAAATACTGAATCATAATGAAACAGAAAATCTGAACAGACTAATTACTAGTAGGGAAATTGAATCATTAATTAAAATCTCCCAACAAATAAAAATCCAGGACCCAACAGCTTCACTGGTAAATTCTACTCAACATTACAATAACTATTAATCCTTCTCAAATTCTTCCAAAAAATAGAAGAGGCAGAACTCTTTCAAACTCATTTAATGAGGGCAGCATTACCCTGACACCAAAACCAGACAAGGATGCCACAAGAAAAGAAAATTGCAGGTCAATATTTCTAAAAAATGCAACAATCTTCAACAAAATATTAGCAAAATGAATTCAATAATACGTTAAAAAGATCATACACCATGATCAATTCAATTTATCCTAGGGATACAAATATAGTTCAACATCAGCAAATCAATCAGCATAATATACCACGTTAATGAAATAAATAAAAATCATAACAATTATCTTGATAGATTTAAAAAAAAGCATTTTACATAGTTCAACATCCACTTATGGTTTAAAA
The DNA here is from genome assembly GCF_019186645.2 of Phyllostomus hastatus. NCBI lineage: Eukaryota > Metazoa > Chordata > Mammalia > Chiroptera > Phyllostomidae > Phyllostomus > Phyllostomus hastatus. The sequence goes on along the minus strand of NW_025334037.1, from coordinate 7,145,178 downwards.
TCTTAAAAAGTACCCAATACTTTTATTATTATGTTGAGGTATAGAGGGAATATACCTCAATATAATAAAGATCATATATGACAAGCCCATGGCTTATATTGTACTCAATAGTGAAAAGCTCAAAAGGCTTTCTTCTAAGATCAGGAAAAAGACAAAGGTGCCTGCCTTTATCACATTTATTCAATACAGTATTGGAAGGCCTAGCCATAGCAGTTAGGCAAGAAAGAATTAAAAGGTATCCAAATAGGAAAGGAAGAAGTAAATTCACTATTTGCAGTAGATATGGTATTATTATGTATAGAAAATCCTGAAGACTCCATCAAAAAACCTGTTGGAACTAATAAACAAATTCAGTAAAACTGTAGGATACAAAACCAATATACAAAAAACTTCTCGCATTTTTATATACTAATAAGGAACCATCAGAAAGAAAAATAAACACTCCTATTTTTTATAATTGCATCAGAGAATAGAATACTTAGGAATAAATTTAACCAAGGATGTGAAAGGCTTATATATGTAAACTATAAAACACTGAGGAAAGAAATTGAAGAATATACAAATAAATGAAAATATATTCGTTCTTATCAATTAGAAGAGTTAATATTGTTAAAATATTCATACTACCCAAAGCAATCTACAGATTCAATGCAATCCTTATCAAAAGTCCAATGGCATTCAAAAAAATAGAACACATAATCCTAAGATTTGTATGGAATTCTAAAAATATTTTGAAAAGCCAAAGCAATCTTGAGAAAGAAGAACAAAGCTTGAGGCATCATGTTCCCTGATTTTAAACTATGTAACAAAGCTATAATAATGAAAACAGAATGGTATTGGCATTAAAACAGACATACAGATCAGTGGAACAAAATACAGAGTCCTGAAATACACCTATACATAGAAAGTCAATTAATTTTGACAAGAAAGACAAGAATATGCTATAAGGAAAGAACAAACAGTCTTTTTAATATTAAATGGTGTGGAAAAACTAGACATCTACATGCATAAGAATAAAACTCAACCACTGTCTTACACTACACAAAAAAATTAACTCAAAATGAATTAAAGACAAATGTAAGACCTGATATCATAAGACTCCTAGAAGAAAACATAGGTAGTAAGCTCTTAACATTTGTTTAAGTGATGATATTTTGAATGTGACACCAAAAGAAAAAGAAACAAAAGCAAAACTTCTTTTTTAGGAGAGGCATGCGTGGAGGTGGATGAGGGTATAAAGTGGATAAATGATTATGGGGAAAAAAGCAAAACCTAATCAGTGGGACTATACCATACTAAAACGTTTTTGCATGGCAAAGGAAACCATCAACAAAATGAAAAGGCAACTGATTGAATGTAAGAAAATATTCATAAAGTATATATCTGATAAGGGGCTAATATCCAGAATATGTAAAGTATTCATACAACTTAATAGCAAAAAAAAAATCAAACAATCTGAATATATATTTTTTTGAAGAGGACATGGATAGCCAACAGTACGTGAACAGATGCTCAACATCATTAATTATAAGGGAAATACAAATTGAAACCATGGTGAGACATCACCTTACCCTTTTGGGAATGGCCACTAAAAAAAAATACAAAAAATTACAAGTGTTGGTGAGGATGTGGAGCAAAGGGAACTCTTGTGCACTGTTAGTGGAAATGTAAACTGGTGCAGCTACTTTGGAAAACGGTATGGCAGTTCTTGAAAAAAATAAAAATAGGACTACCATAGATCCATCGATTTCACTTCTGGGTGTTTATCTGGAAAAAAACCAACAGAACAAAAGCACTAATTCAAAAAGATATATATGTATCCCCATGTTTATTATTACAGCATTATTTACAAAAGCCAAAATATGGAAGCAACCTAAGTGTCCATGGATGGTTGAATGGATAAAAAAGATGTGGTTATATATACAATGGAATATTAGCCATAAAGAAATGAAGTCTATACCCTGACCAGTGTGGCTCAGCTTGTCAGGAGTCATTCCATAAAGTAAAGGGTTGCTGTTTCAATTCCCGGCCAAGGCACATGTGTAGGTTGCAGGTTTGGTCCTAGGTCAGGTGTGTGTGAGAGGCAGCTGATTGATGTTTCTCTCTCACATCAATATTCCTCTCCCTCTCTTCCCCCCTCTTTCTTACTCTCTAAAAATAATTAATTAAAAAATGAAATCTTGCCATTTACAACCACATGGATGGACCTTAAGGGTATTATACTAACTGAAATAAGTCAGAGAAAGACAAACACTGTTTGATCTTATTTATATGGGGAATCTAAAAAGAAAAAGAGAAATAAAAGCTCATAGATACAGAGAACAGACTGGTGGGGAGTGGGAGTGGGAGAAATGAGTGAAGGGGTCAAAAGGTTAAAAGAAAAAATATATACATGTCCTTTAAAAATTGTAAAAGTTATTGACATGAACCAATCTGGATAAATGGAGAGTTGTATTATATTTTGGAAGCAATATTTAATAACATAATAACCTTAAGGGATATAAGACTGAAAGTATAAGTTATATTAAGATATTAGAGGCCCTTTAATTCCTGGTTAAGGAGTTTGAATTTTATATTGAAGTTTATGGATGATTCATTGACTATTTTTTAGTTCAATAAGGTGATGGATTAGAGCTTCTTCTGCGGACAGTTAATCTGGCAGAGCTGTGTAGGATATGTGGGAGCATGGAGAGATATTAAGGAGATTATTTCAGGCCAGAGATAATGAGGACCTGGACTAAGGTGGCAGAAAAACGAAAGGAAGACGGGTGCATATGGAAAAGATATTAGGAGATAGAATTATAAGGACTTGGCATTTAAGTGAGGAGACCAAGAGAGAGGACTGGTTAGAAGGTAATTCAGAGTTTTTAAATATGGGTGAATAAAAGGTGGTAAAACAATAGGAAAAGAAGTATAAGAACATGTTTTGGACATGGAAGCAGTGAAGATTTCTATTTTTATTTTGAATTTGATTCCTAATTTTCATTATCTGTTTGGAGCAATAGAATAGAACAGTATAATGGGAGAAAAGAAATAATTATAGAAAAGATCATTAAAAAGTTTCTGATAAATTTTGGATTTTATAAAGCTATATTTTAGATCTGAGGAGATAAAATAGCTCCACCGATATTAGCGTGGATTTGACGTTTTAAAACCCTGGGTCCAACTACTCATTTGAGACATCTCATCCTATGGGATGTGCAAGGGCTTTGAAATACATAACCCACCTCTCCCTCACTTCCACTTCCGTGCTTGAGGGGCATACCTCATGAGTGACAAGCCTGTGTTACTGACATAGTAAATAACCTTTTCTGAGTAATCCTTGCTCTGGAGAATGTTTCGACTCAATCAAACTAAATATCCTCCCCTGGCCCCTAACCCTCTTCCCCTCAAATACAGGAACTGATCTATAAAAGTTTATTTATTTTGACCTATTTTAAAACAATATCTATATGATAAACAAAAATTCTTCATGTAGTAGTAGGAAAGTTATTCTCTTACAGATAGGTTCTTTGATCAACCAAATAACTCTCCAGTGTTTTATCTGCCATACCTTTAAGAAATGCCCTCTCCAAAACAGTGTTTACACTGGACTGCTGGAACACTGATGAACAAAGGGGCTGTATCTGAAGTGCCTCCTCTGAGATGGAGATTTGTGGGGAAATCAGCAGCATTTCTGTTTTGTTGTAAATTTAACCTTGATTTTTTTTTTTGTCACAGAGGGGTAGGCAGGTAAATAATAGATAAATGCATAAATGCATGGATAAATGTATAGAATGAATGAATATCAGCATCTGCCTTTGTAAACATTGTTTATATTGGTGGCTAAAGTGTGAAGAAAGACTTTGATTAATAGATTTAGGTTAAACTGCTTCCAAGATAAAAATCCTTCAGCTGTGATTAAATGATGAATTTTAGTTATCTTTGTATCACCCATCTTGTTGCCAATGTAGCTGGGCTCTAGCATAAGCGACAGTTGTCAGAAAATGAATACTTTAAAAAGGACTTCTATATCTAAATACTTATATTTAATCAGAGAGTCCTTTGGCTTCTGAAAATAAGTTGTCTAATGAGAATTTCATTTGAGCAGCTGTGACTGAGGGGGTCAACAGGCATTGCCTAGGAGAATATGGCCCAGCTGGTTAAATCTGGTTGTTGTCGTGATTTAAATGGTCAAGTGCTGCTTGTAATCCAGGACCGTCTGTTTGTAAAGGGAATAGTGAGTGCTTCAGCATAATGTACAGCTGTTTTAATCTCTCTTTAATAATAGTGCTTCGGCTACTATCATGTCTTGTGTATCATACTACTAAGTATATGATCCTAGGCTGAGTGAACTGGTTTGGGTCAGGTTCTGGTGTCATGTGAGATTGCAAAAAAAGGGATACAGTAATATAAACCTTAATTCTGAGAAAATCAAACCTTCTTTCTGACTTTTTGACCCTTTTAAAAGATTTGCGTCTTAGGTAATAATTATGATGAACGGGAGGGAATGATAAGGCTTGTAGTTACATAGAAATTGTGGAATAAGTAAGCTCTCTCTTCAACAGAGGCCGTAAACTTAATGGAAAGTATGCAGGGTTTAGGTACAGCTCCACAGGCTATCTGTTGGTCAGAAATTAGAGCATTTGTCCAGTGGAATCGTTTGCTTCAAGCTATCATGATAATGAAAGTATGTGGATTCATTTGCCTGTGTATGTAGAGAGAGGACATGAACATTTGAGCTTTGGATTCCTGGTGGGATAGGCTTTCCAATGGATTATGCAGCTGTTACCCAGCACAAGAATGAACACGTGTTTATGTGTATATCTGATGGATTATTATCATTATTCACATCTCTAAATAATAATTTGTATTTCTGCATATATTTTCACTGAATTATATTTAGTTTGCCAATATGTTGTTGTGTATTACTCATCTGATATCTTTGCTGTACTAAATGAGGGATGTGATATAGTTTAGACAATGGGAAAACTCCTTTTTGAAAGTCACATGTTTTTGAGTGTGCTGAATATGGGTTTGAATATAAGTTCTAATATTTAGAGAGTTAGTGTAGCCTACTGATAGCCTACAATAGGCTACTATGTAGCCTACAAGTGTGGGCTCTGGAGCTAGTCCGCCTATGTTTGAAACTCAGTCCAGAATTTGCCACGTGGATGACACCGGGCACCTCTCTGTGCCTCAGTTTTCTCAACCAAAAAATTGAGGACATAATTATAGTGCTATAGCGCTATCCTGAGGATCAAGATTTAGTTAATGCAACTAAAGCATTCACAGCATTGCCAGAACATAGTAAGTGCCCAGCAAATATAGCTAACCTTATTTGCTAGCTGCATGACCTTGGACAAATGATTTGTTTTGTGTTTCAGTTCCCTCACCTGTAAAACTGGATGAATGGTACCTTGCAGAGTTGTGTGAGGATTTGAAATATTATATGTATATAACACATAGTTTCTATAATTGTAATTATTAACCTATTGCTGTTGTAACTACTATTACTGTTATTATTTGGCGAAACATTTAAGAGAAATATTACAGAAAACATCCTGCACCACATGCAGAATCATAGGACGTGTCCCATGGCATTAGGGGATTTTAGCATTTGGCAGCAATGATGTTCTTGTTTTCTGGAAGGGCAATTTAGTTTAACTCTCCTCTCCAGCTTTTTGGAAAAGCTGATACTAAAATTTCCCCACTGGAAGCCAATCTTCCCTGCTGAGAAATATGCCAAATACGATGTTGTCTGCGAGAGGTTGGTAAAGCCTTGGATGAGGTTTAAAGAGCAATGTGTTAAGAGTAATGTGTTCTGTTAAAAAAAATAATCTAGTAAAAGCCCATTCTAAAAACAACAAAAAGTAACATTCATACCATTGTAAAGCATCAAAATGATCTTTTAAAACAAAATTTATGGATATTAGGTTATTGCCACTTATGATTCAAGATTGTATTGGTGAAGTGTTGAGGGTATTCCAGATCCAGACCTCCTTTTATGTTTCTCATTCATGGAGAAATTGGAAAAAATTTTGGATTTTTGCATAAGGAACACATTTAGTATTCATTATTATTTCATTTTAACTCTTTAAAATACACCTTTCCTCCCTGAGATTTTGTGTCCTTGGTCCTTTTTTAAAGAATTTGTATAATTTTCTTAGTAAATACCAGATAGTTTAATAAACATATTTTATGAAAGTATGTACCATTAGGGATTAAAATGAGGAGCAAAAACTACTGGTTTTTTAATTATGCAGAAATTTGTTTGGTATGTTTTCGTATTAAGTATATTACCTTTCTGATTTTTTGGAAAGTGGCAATCCTCTCATACAACTTTACATAAGATAGAGGTAATCACTCTAAGTCCTGTGAACTCTAGACATTCTGAACAAATCTGAGTTATTTCAATTTGCTGTTATTTTGCAACTGCTATTTACAGTGTTGGCAATATGCTAGGGAGTGGAATCGTTTTCTTAATTTCGTTTTGTGTGTCTCTGCCTTGAAAAGATACTTCAAATTTTTTGGCCCATGTTTATCTTCACAGATTTAAACATTCTGTTCTTAAAACTCTTTGTCTAAGAATGTTAACAGATACAGGCAATTGTTTCTGAGTTTTCCCTCTTACTGACCTGGGAAGCAAGAAGGTCTTTGTACTATTTTGTTGTTTAGAAAGAGGATGAAGTTTTCTTCCCCTTTCTAAAGAGGTTTGATGAAGTAAGTCATATTCTCATATGATTTTTGAGCCTGTGGAGTTTGAGTGGATCATTAATATTTTGCATTTTTCCCATTGAAATCTCATTAGATTAACTTCTTCAGTATTCATGCTCAGATTCTGAAAAGTAATAGGGGGGCAGTTTTTAGATCTATGTATTTTTATCTTATACAATATATATGGAAAATCCAATGGAAAAAATTAAAAGAAAAGGAAGTGGTAAGCTTAAATGTGTGTTTATTATATAATATTTGATGTGTTATAAAAATAAGACACCCATGAATTCATTATACAACTTAATAAAAATTACTAATACTATTAAATCTACCTATGTTTTATTCACCTGTTCAGTCATTTGTTTTCTACCTAGATGTAACTACTGCCAAACCTTTGTGTTTATCATCTTCCTTTTTTGTTTTAAAGCAGTTTTTAATATGTGCTTAAATAATACATTATTTAGCTTTGTTTGTTTTAGAACTTTATTTAAATAGTATAACACTGTAACCTTATGTGATTTGCTTTTTTATACCATAATTATATTCTAAGGTCAATTGTGCTTTGTACAGCTCTAGTTTGTTTTCATTTTTGTATAATATTCCATATATTATCCCATGGGATGCCACTCAGGAGCATACCCTCCTGTCTGCTGTCTCTGGACACTTGGGTGATTTCTAGTTTTCTGCTAGTACAATGATGGCATGAACACTCTTGCACCTGTCTTCTGATACACATGTGCATGAGTTTCTTCTCTAGGGTGTATTCCCAGGAATGGGATTGTTGTTGACAGATTTCTATATTCTTTTTCCCGTCTGTTGGAAAATATTACACAAAGAAGTTGGTGTGTGTGTGTGTGTGTGTGTGTGTGTGTGTGTGTGTGTGTGTGTTATAATCCCTGAAAGCTCTAACTTAACTGTCTATATACCTTTTGGTTCCACCTTCCTCAAAATGTCTAGTACAGTTTTCTTTTTATCACTGAGCTTTTCAGAAGCTCACAAGAGCCTTTGATGCTCCCTTCACTGCAATTTTCCTTTTTCCTTTTGTTATATCTTAATAAAATGTCTTCAGCCCTTCTTTCCACTGTGAGCACAAAAGTATTGTCATTCTCCTACTGGACTATGATGACTAGGTTTGTTAGGAAACACATTCTTCTTGCTTTTGATTCCCCTTTACTGGCATTTCCAGCTCAGTGTGGTTTCTTAAATCAAAGTAATTCTTTATCTCTATATCAGGTTCACACTAATTTTTTCTTAAATGTCTTTTTCATATTCAAAGTGAACTAGCAAATCCCATTGGTTATAGCACCATTCTATCCAACATTTATATTGAAATAGATATATATTTTTTTAGCCAAAGAGCTGACTTGTTATCTGTAAACCTTTACCTTTTCCTCATAATGTTTAATTTGAGAATCCTTTCAGAAATTGGCCTTGATTTGATATACATTCTTGTCCTCACTCTGATAACTTACTAGTTTATACCTAATAATTTATTATTTAGTTCATTAATTGATTTTCTTAGCACTGGTTTCTTACTTTGGAAAATGAAGACATTGGTTTAGCATTGAAGAATAAGTTCTAAAATTCTATGCTAGCTTTGATTTTCCTTTAGAGTTTCTATCTAAATTTTGACATCCACTATTAGTGATTTTCTTTTTCAAGCTGTTTTCAGACTAAACAAGTCACCTGAACAAATCTCATGAGTCATTTTCTTTTATTATGCTGAACTCGCCTTTAATATTTTCAATCTCTTTTTTTCTGATATTAGAAGCTTTATGAAGCTAGAGATAAAAGCTTCTACCTATTTTTGATGTCTAAAAAAGCCATTATCCAATGAAGTACTTGTAGACAAATCCACAGATAACTGGCTCAGAGAGTGCCAATTATGGTTTGAGAGACCAACAGACAGAGGGTCGTATTACTAGGGTGCCATGTTCCAGAAGGAGGTAAAAGTCAGTAATTCTACCTTTTGGCTGGGCTGTTGCAAAGGGGTCTTTGGTCTGAGAGGGAATTCATGGCTATAATTAATAGTCACGTGAGGCTTTGGTTTAATGTTGAATAACTGTGACACTTAGACCTATCAACTTAGACCTGTCATAGTTTTCTTAAGGGTTTGAGTGTAACTGAGGAACCATCACTGAGGCCAGGCATGTACTCTCAGAATGAAACGATAGAATATAGGCCATTCACTAGCACTGGGAGTGCAGAAGTCAGAGGCCTCTGGACTTCCGGAATTGCTCTCACATAATGGATTGAAAATGAGTACAAACAAATAGATAACTAGAAAAAAATTGAAGATATAATGAACAATAACTGAAAAATGTCCTGGCTGGCGTAGCTCAGTGGATTGAGGATGGGCTGCGAACCAAAGTGTTGCAGGTTCGATTCCCAGTCATGGTACGTACCTGGGTTGCAGGCCATGACCCCCAGCAGCCGCACATTGATGTTTCTCTCTCTCTCTTTCTCCCTCCCTTTGCTCTCTAAAAAAAAATAATAAAATCTTTAAAAAATGTGACAAAGTGTTGAGTTATTTGCAACAAGGAACATGGTAGTAGCAACAGGAGCTAATATATGATTTTTGAATGAAGGCCACCTATAGTTGAAGGGCAGTTTTTAGAGTGTCTGACAGGTTGGGCTCACTAGATGCCATCCCGTCCAGAGTGCAGTAATAGGTTTAACGGGAGCTTTCTCCCAGATCCCTCAGAAATGCCTTTTATCTTTTACTCTTTGCTCATGTTGTAGGCTGGGAAGAGATGGGAAATTTGAGAATTGATGGCTATGCAGCACATTGTTTTGGAGCTATTTCTCTTTGTTTTCAGGTAGAAGAGGGAGACTAGAGGAACCTACCTGATGTACCTAATGTAAAAAGTCCTAAAAATTATTCTTTAGCCTTTTTGAAAATATTTTAGGTTATCACATATAGCGAGAGTACCATTTTGGAATATAGAGGACAGCAGTAAATTAGCATCGTTTGTTTATATATATTATTGTCACAAACTCATGTGTCTCAAAGCTAAGGTATTAATTTTATTTCTCCATTATTCATTTTAATTTAACTCTTAAACCCCCATTTTGACTAATAGCAGAATGTCTGGTCTCACTTCTGGTAAACTCAGTAACTTCAGGATCTGACTTAAGTCAGTTAGACGTATGTCCTGTCCACTTCTTCATGGTGTGATCTGACATTCAGGGGCTGTAGGCATTTTACTGGCATTGGAGCATTGGTATCTGGCCAATGATCATCAATCTCTATTATGCTTGGAATAAAATTCAGTGCTTAAAACAAACAGCATACTCTGGCTTTCAAGGCCCATCTTATATTACCTGACCCTTTTCTCAGGCCACTCCAGATACACTGTCCTTTCCAACCACGCCTCTCCCTCCCCCAGCATATTTTAGTTTCTTTTTACTTATTTTTCCATGTATATAGAATGATTTTTTTTAGATCTATGTATACTGGCTCCATCTTATCATTCAGATCTCAGCTTATCACTTCCTCAGAAAAGCCTTCCTTAACCTCTAAATGCGAAATAGACTCCAGTTATTCTTTAACATGTTACTCTGTTTCATTTTCACCTTAGCATTTCTCACTACTTGATATGCTCTTGTTCATTTGTCTTCTTAATTGTCTGTCTCACTCCACTAAGGGGGGGAGTCAAGGACAGCAGAGACACTGTCTGATTTGTCCACTGCTGTATTCCCAGTACCTAATACTGACTGGGCCCTAAAACCTTTATTAAATATTTGTTGATTGAATGAGTAAGTGAAAATTGTTACCTAAATAATCTGGAATGGTAACTCTTGTTTTCACTTCTGCCTCTCCTGTCTTTGTATTTATTGATTTTTTTTCTCCCCACACTCTATTAGGCCTCTCTTAACCATATCTTTTTCTTTAATAATATTGCAGGCCAGTGTAGGAATTCAAAATAATTCCCCCTTTCTTGGCCTTTCATTCTCTATATTGGTGCATATAACCTATTTACAAGTCAGTTGCCAAGGAGAATGTGATTCCAGAAAGAATTGTATTTTTTATTGTCTGCTAAATTAGACATACACTTATTAACTACTCTGAAAACATAACCTTTCAGTTCTCAGTTTACCATAATTGTATGCAGATCTATAACCCTTTTGATGAAGTTGCATAAGTGAATAAAGCTTTTAGATATACCCTAATTATTTGAACCATTGTGAAAAATGGAGAGCCACTGCCTCTCACTCTGTGTGGCTACTTCACCCTTTACTTGTTGTGTAGTCAGTAGTATCTTCAGAGGTTAGGGGGATTCATTTTTGGTTCCTAATAGAAACTAGCTCCTCTGATGTTTGCCTAGCTTAATTTTTTTTGTAGTAGTAATACTTATTCATCATCCTCCATATCTGCTGCACTTTGTTTTCTTTGACATGAATATAACTTGGATACATGTTAGAGCCACTACACACCATTAGAATTTGGTTCATGGTGTAAACTTTCCCAAGTGAGCACTCAGATCAAGAGACTGGAAGATGTAACAATGCCATGACAGGGTTTCTGATCTAAAATGTCAGCACTGTATTGAAGTTGAATCAGTCCAATGCACTTCATGTTCAGTCATTATCCTACCTACCTAGAAAATCTCCTGTGTCCCATTATTTATCTAAGTTTCCCATATATTTTATTATATACTAAAGCCAGATCATATCTGATCTTCTACTAACTACTTTAGATCTCATAATTTCTTCCTTTTGTAAAATTTGTGGAATTTAAAAAAGTCAAATTCAAAAGTTGCCAGTGTGGGGCGGTGGGAAAATAGGGAGAGGTTAATAAAAGATACAACCTTTCAGCTCTAAGGTGAATAAGGTGTGAGGAGCTAATGTATGACCCAGTGACTATAGTGGATAACACTGTAGTGTATAATTGAAGTTTACTAAGATTAGTATGAATCTTAGCAGAGTACAACTTCAGTATTCTTAAACTCCTTTCCACAAAAAGGAGTAAATAGGTGAGGTGATGGATGTATTGGTTAACACGGATGAGAGGAACCCTTTTACAATGTATCTGTATCAAATCATCCTTTTGTATACTTTGAATATCTTATAGTTATGCAATTTTACCCCAGTAAAGCTGAAAAACATTCCATTTATCAATAGATTATAACTGATTATAATTTTTGCTATTTTTAAAATTGAGCTAATTATAGATTCACATGGAGTTATAAGAAATAATACAGAGCGATCCAGTGTGAACTTTGTCCATTTTTCCCCAATGGTCACATTTTGCAAAAACATATCACAATCAGGTTATTGACATTGATACAGTCCATTCATATTTCTCCAGTTTTAATTGTACTTAGTTCTGTGGGGGTGTGTATATTAAGTTCTGCACAGTGCTATCACCTGTAAATCACCTGTGTAAGTTCATTTTCCACCACTACAATCAAGATACAGAATAGTTTAAATATAACACAAATCCCTGTGTCTTCTTTGTCAGCATTTGGTTTTGTCACATTCATTTTAGCCATTCTGAGATAGGTGTAATAGTATCTCAACATGGCTTTACATTGTATTTCTCTTATAGCTTGTTTGCCATCTATATATCTATCTTACCTGGTGAAATATCTATTCACATTTTTGTCTATTTTTAATTGGATTTTTTAACTTTAGAGTTATGAGAGTTCTTTTTAATTCTAGATACTAGTCTTATGTTGGACATGTGGTTTGCCAATATTTTCTCTCAGTCTGTGTATTGTCTTTTCATTTTCTTTACATGGGCTTTCACAGAGCAGAGGTTTATACCTTTGAAGAGGTCTAATTAAGCAATTTTTAAAAATATTTTAGGGGTAGTACTTTTGGTGTCAAGACAAAGAACATGTTTGCTTAGCCCAATATCCTAAACATTTCCTCCTATGTTTTTTTCCTAAAAGATTTATAATTTTACATTTTGTGTTTAAGTCTACAATCCACTTAGAGTTAATTTTTGTATCAGGTGTGAGGTTTAGGTCACATTATTGCATAAAGTGTGAGGGTTAGGGTTCATGTTTTTTGCAGGGTCATTAGATATAAAAGTATATAAATATAAAAATTATATTTCTCTATATTAGCTATGATAACTGAAATAAAAAAACCCAATACATTTACAATCATTCCCAATAAAGTGAAAAGCTCAGTTATACATTTAACAAAACATATACAATATCTGGTGAGGAAATTACAAAATGCTGATAGAAGAAGACCTAAATAAATGGCAAGACATACTATGTCATGGTTGGAAGACTCAATATGATAAATATGTCAGTTCTTCACCAAATGATCTGTATGTTTAAGGCAATTCCTATCAAAATCACAGCAAGACTACCATGTACATAGACAACCATTTGAAAATTTATGTAAAAAGGGACAGGACCTAGAATAGCTAAGATATTCTTGACAAAGAAGAGTGCAATGTTAGAAATCACTCTACCCAATATCAAGGTTTACTACGTAGCTACAATAATTAAAACAGTGTGGTTTTGGCAGAGATAGAGACACATTGATCAATGGAACATAATAGAGAACCCATAAATAGAACCACAAAAATACGCTCAAGTGATTTTTGACAAAAATGAAAAGTATTACTTGCTATTTTATATTTATTGATCTTGTCACCCAAGATGATTGTAATTTCCTTGAGGGACAGACCGTATCCTTCATCTATCTTCCCAATGCCTAGTTTAGATATTAGTGTATAATGTGTGTTAACTTAAAAATCTATTTGTTTATAAAAGGTTCCAGAGAGATTAATAATATTATGTTTCAAAGGAGATGAATAGATTCAATTTTTAGAGTATCTCTTCAGTTAAAAAAGGCATTATATATATGCTCATTATTTCTATAAGCATTTATTAAGCTCTTTCATCTGGTAGTACAGTGGGCCTGGGGTGAGGAGAGGTAAAAATGGAGAAAGAGGAGGAGAAGAAGATGAATACAGGGAGAAATAGATGGTTTTTAGTTGCTCACGGTTTAGGGGGGAAAGAGATGCACATAGAGTAATTCATATTACAGTAAGTACTATGGTAGAAGATGCTTCAAAATGCATTTTAAAGCATCTTCTGCTTGATCAGAACAGGGAACCAACATTGTGCCTAGGAGATCTTGGAAGGGATCTGCAGACATTTGAACTGGATTTTGATGAATTATGTTATTTATAGTGAAGAAGAGAGAGAATCCAAGGTAGTGAAAACAGCATGTATCAAGTTTCAGTGGTACAAATAAACCTGTGAGTTTGGTGAATTTATGAAGTTTGGTGTGGCAAGGATAGGAGACACAACTGAAAAAAATAGATTGAGACCATTCTAAAGAGTTTGGATTTTCTTTCGGGTAGTAGGGAGCAACTGAGAACTTTTTAAGTAGGTGACTGAGTGACAATTAGACGTGTTTTTTAGAAAAGTAACGTTGGTGGCATTGTGACTATCAGTTGGAAAGCAGCAAGCCAAATGAAGGAAAATCTTTTAGCAGGCTGTTCTAATGGGCTATGTGTGTACTGCTAGGAGTCTAAACATAAAGCAGTGGCAGTGGATAGGGTAGAGGAATCAGAATGTGTGTGTGTGTGTGTGTGTGTGTGTGTGTGTGTGTGTGTGTGTGTATAAGGTTGCTAATTAGCTAGAGGGTTGTGAGGAGGTTAGGGGAGATTCAAAGACAATTAGAGTACCCTAGTAGACTGATTTAATGGTAAGGCTGTTAAGAAAGTGAATACACTCTTTTGATAAGCAGCCTAACATCACTTCTGAAAATGGTTTGCTATTTCACTTGACCCAGAAACCCTCACAAAATCATGCAAAATCCTACAAAAGTATTAAGCCCTGACCAGATGGCTTAGTTGGTTGGAGCATTGTCTCATACACCAAAAGGTTGTGGGTTCAATTCCTGGTCAGGGCACATACCTAGATTGCAGGTTTGAGTCTTAGATAGGGCGCTTATGGGAGGCAACTGATTGATGTTTCTCTCATATCAATGCTTCTCTCTCCCTCTGTCTGTCTCGACCCCACTTCCTATCTCTCTAAAATCAATAGACATATTTTAAAAAGAGGTGCAAATCTTTGTGTTCACTTTAAGAACACTTGCAAACAACCAGAACAGGAACAGAATCATAGATATAGAGATCATTTGGAGATCATTAGCTGGGAGGAGGAGGGGTGAGAATGGGGGGAAAGATACAGGGATTAAGAAGCATAAATGATAGGTATAAAACAGACAGGGGGATGTTAAGAACAGTGTAGGAAATAGAGAAGCCAAAGAATTTATATGCATGACCCATGGACATGAACTAAGAGGGGGGATTGCTGGAGCGCAGGGGGTACTGGGTGGAAAGGAGCAAAGGGAAAAATTGAGACAACTGTAATAGCATAATCAATAAAATATACTTTAAAAAATAAATTAAATTAGAAATTTAAAAAAATCTTGTGAAACTGCCCAGGCCATCAAGTATATGCATATCTGAAAAGTCACCAAGTAGCTGAAGGGCGTTACTTTTCAGAAGCAATGTGTGGCATTCTGTTGTTACAATGGTGAAATTGGCAGGTGTGCCCAGGCCAAACAGTGGGGCTGGATACAGGGCTGATGGCCCCAAAAGATTGCTGAATTTTTACTGTATACACTTAAAAATGCAGTTGGTAGTGCAGAACTTAGGGGTGCAGATGTAGATTCTCGGGCCATTGAGCACATTCAGGTGAACAAAGCTCCCAAGATGCAATGCAGAACTTACAGAGCTCATAGACGGATGAACCCACACACGAGCTCTCCCTGCCACACTGAGAGCATCCTCATTGAAGAAGAGCAGGTTGTCCCTAAACCAGGAGAGGAGGTTGCACTGAAGAAAAACAAAACAAAACAAACCCCCAAAGAAACAAAAACTTATGTCCTGGGAGTAAATTAAGCATAAAATAAATGGCAGCAAAAATCAATGTGATTTCATGAAGAAAAATAGTGGTTTAGTGACTAGTTAGGGGGATGAGGTTAGGGACTCAGGTTAGGGAAGAGAAGCTAATGAGAAAAAGAAGAAAAGTTATGGTGTAGTTTCAGATGTATTCACCTGGATTCAGATTATTTTTTTTCAATTTTTGTACCTTGATCAAATGTATGTCACTCAAGTCACTGCATGTGATCCCTTATCAGAGAGTGCTTAATAGTTATTATTGGATAAGGAACCAAATTTAATACAGAAAACAAAGGCCATGGTATTTGGACTTAGAGTACCAATTAATTGCCAAAGAAAAACTTGCTTTCTTGTAAGACATATAGATCTAGAAGTGTTGAGGTGGCCTGGGCTTAAGTCAATTTCCTAGTTGTTTAGGTGAACAGCCTCAGGTTTCTCTGGTGATGATGAACTTAGTTTTTGTTAGCCCCACTTGCTCTGCCATTCCTGCTGTTTTGCAACAGGGCTTAAAAGTGCTTTAAGTGCTTGTGACCGTGGTAATGAATGAAAATGTCTTTCCAGCACTGAGAGGATTGCATTAGACTGAATAGTCACCTCACTTGTAAAAGCACTATTAGAGAGGGGCAGCTGTAAGTAAGGATAACGATTTGTGTCCACTGCTTATTTACTGAAAATTGTCAATGTATTATTTATTGAGAGCTCTCCAGACAGTGCTTGTCAGAATGAAAATGTCAGCTCTGAGCAAAATGTTATAATACATAATAAAAATGCTAGGTACGCATTTTAGGGAGACAACTAATTAGACCTGCTTTTTCTTAAGGAAGGGGAAGTAAAAATGTCTAATAGTGGGGATTTTCTCCGTTTGTGTCAGTCCTTTCCTGTTCCCCTGCTCAGCGCAGTATTTGTCTTAGAAACTTCCCATGCCTGAGAAATTATGTGAACAACTTTGCATTGTTGCCGTTAGACACCCTGAGCAGTGAGGAGGCTTGCTGGCGGAGGAAGGGTCCAACTTGCCATCCCACAGTGAGCAGCTGCCCTCACCTCCATGTCTCGTCTGAAATTAGATGTCACTTCCTCCCTGAGCAGTGCTCGTGGAAAACTGCCTCCAGTGTAAACAACATAAAATTATTAAGCTTATTCCTCAGCCGTGCTAATTAACCCCAAACAAATTTCACATTAAGGAAACAGAATTCAATCAATGTAAATGTTATTGCTGTGTATTACTGTAAGCAATAATATAGTGGCTAAAATAATTAATTATTTTGGAGTTTTTTTAAAGAAAGTATTCTTTTTTATGGTGTTGCAAAATATTTTGTGGATTTTTCTCCCTTTCTTCAGTCTTTCCTGGCATAGAATTTAAAAGACTTGTCTGGTAAAGCGTGGGTAATGTGCAGTCGTTTTTTTACAGGAAGAGAAAAATATATTTTGGAGTGCTTCAGGTTTACCCAGTCTAGTGTGTTTTCATTGGCAGTGCATAGGCCGATTTCGACTCCCCCTACCTATTGTAGTCTGCCACTCATTGTAGCAGTTTCCTATCCCTTTTCCTGCCCGTCTTAAATATAAAAAGTGATGATGGTGGTATTAGGAATGATTTTTTAAAAAGGATGGTTAAATACAATCTTTTTTTGAGGGGAGAAAAATGAAATATTATTTTACCGTATTTTACGTTTGGGAAACAATTTTTTAAAAAAAATCTAGGCTTACATAGGAAGTCATATTATCCTCTTCAAGGTAATTTTCTTACATTTTTGAAAACCACCAGATTTCTAAACAATTGCTTGGTTGTGCCTGTGATAACTTTGGATAAAATTTATTGTTATTGTCTTCATCATTCTCAAAGACCTTTGAAGACATGAAGTGCAGAAGCCAGATGACATGTCATTTTGTTTTTCATGCTGTAAAATGTACATTTGATTAATACACAGTTATTTAGCAGAGATAGCATAGTCTAAGATGTATAGGACACAAATCAAATATGATTTATATTAAGATTTCTTGAGATATAATAACCCTTTAATCAATATACATTAGCAAGTGTTAAATTAACTTTAAAATGTAATTTAACAAAATGAGTAACATAATAAAACTAAAGGTTACTTTTAAATTTAACATAAACCACTTCATTGTAATTTTACCATCTTCTAGCAAATAGCAAACTCCTCTACCCCCAATTAGTTCAGAATCCTATTTCATGGCTACTCTGAATTCTTTACTCTTCTCTGTTAAAACTCCATCTTCATCTTGGTAGAAGTATTGAATCTTTTCATGACAACTTAAATACCTAACAAGCTGGTTGCTACTAAATATTTACAGTGATGTCAAAACTTGTAACAAGAACGCGTGTTCCAAGGAATAGCTGGAGCATGCTACTAAAAAAATAAAAATTAAAAATATAAATTTTTATAATGTAGTTGAGAAATTAAAATCTTGTGTAAAGACTGTCTTAAGATAATATCTGAATGTACCATTTTTAAAATTATATATTTGGTTTCAACTGACTTGTTCCAAATGATTGCATGTATTTTGATTTAGTTCTTTTGTTTCTATAGTAAGGGAGTTATTTTCCTTTTGATGTCTTTGGACATTTATTCTTAACTTTCCAAATAGAAAATAACTTTAGATTTTATTTATTTGTATACATAAGAAGTTGATAATGTACCAAAGATTATAGGACTATATATTCAATAAATTTAAAATCACATAAAATTTAGACAACAAATAATTTGTATTGAACATTTGTATACATTTTAGATGTTTATGTCTCTAAATATACTAAAAGCAAAATCTTTAAATGATATGCATAATATAGCAAAGAATACAGGATGGCTAAATTTGATAACTGACACTTGATTTGCCCTCTGGTAATCTCACTTTTAGGTTTGCCCACCTAGAAAATACAGGGTGGGGCAAAAGTAGATTTACATTGTTCATATGGAAAATAATACAATAATTAACAAATAATAATATAAGAATAAACTCTGTGCTTTGCATATGCACAATTGCAAACCTATTTTTGCCCTCCCCATGTTAAACTGTGTAATTTCTGTGATTAATATTCCTAGATTTTAAAGTTAACTATAATACCAAGCCAAAAATGCAATAAAATTCTAAAGTAAGGGTCTTAATTAGAAGGAAATGTGTTGGTATATCTTAAAATGAGATGCAAAGGGTTCACATCCAGTACTTTATCTTCTTTAAGACTATAATTGACAAACTGCAGTAATCACTCTTTTACGTATTCTTCTCCCTATCTTGAATTCATTTAAAACAATATGAAAGTGAAAAAAGTAAAAAGAGACTCCAGAATTTTGAAATCTAGTGGTCCTCAAGTGATGGGAAAATAGCCAAGGTGTCACAGCTAATTTCTGACCATGTTTTATGAGTTCTGCTGTTCCTTATTCCCACTGTCAGCCTGGGAATCCCTGAGGCTGTGCAAACTGGCCAAACATCACTCAATCCCAGTTTTATATCCCTTTTTAATAATGTTGAGTCTATTCCGTCCAACTTTGATTCAGAGAACCTGCTTGTCTTGAAAAAGCGATATATTTAATCAGTGACTCTGTCTCCAGCATAGCTCCCACTGCGTGTGACTAGAGCCGAGAGCAGTGCAGTGGTCTGTCACTTCTGTTTGAATGGGTAATGTGGAGCCCGTCAGCTGAAAAGACAGGAGCTGGAACTGCTTGTTAGGACACATGATCAAAAGCCACTCTCTGCTTTCTGCCAATCAAACCTCATGTCGTCTTGTGGGGCAGACATTAAATAGATTTTTTTTTCTGCCTTACACTGTGGGCATTTTGCCAGTTTGACATGTGAACTGTTACAAAAGATGGCAGAGTTTCGACTGCTTGCTGACTGCTTTAAAATATTACTGAACACTTGTTGTCAAAATGAAATATTCATAATACTGTATTATGATAAATTCTTTGAAGTGTGATTTGGTACCTTTATCTTGTAATTAGTGGATTTTTTTTTTCTGGGACAGAAGAAACAATAGACAATTGCTTCTTGGGTAAAAGTAAGAGAGACAAAACCCTATGAATTGATCCACTTGCAAAGCCAATGCAACCGTATGGCTGTTTGAATAAGATGATAATTACTTTGTGAAAATAACATTAGTGAATTAAATGTTATTTTGCATTCTCTCTCCTCTGCTTTAAAAATTATTACTTCCTTTAAGTCAGGGTAAATGAGTGGTTTTAGTATTATATTTTAGACAAAAACATCAAAAACTACATTTTGAAATTTAATTCAGGATCTTATTCCCTTTGCTTATTGAGAAGATAGACAAATTTCTAAATCCTAATACAAACTGTGATTTGCAGCTACCCAAATGGATAATTTTACTCTGCTTTTTCTTTTCCTCATTCTCTGAAGAATCCCCCATTATATCACCACCTCATCTTTGTAGCCATTGCAACCCAGTGATGATTGTGATATAGACCTAACTTGTAAGCTTTTTAAAAAGAAGAATGAATACCTAAGTACATTTCACCTAAAAGGCCACTGGAATTGGTATTTCCTACAATTTCAAACTCCCAGATAACTGTTTCAAAGCTGTTAAATCTTAGGTGGTGCTTTGAATTCACCAAACTTGCCACTTGGTACTTGCTGTTTCTTCTCATAATGATCATTTTAAAAGGAGTTAAACATTTTCACCAAAACATACCATGGCAATCTAGTGGAACTCATTTAAACAGTGAGCTACACATAAACAGCTGCTCCTTCAATAAGCCATTCTTTATAATACCCTTATTACCTTCTAGTGTCTCAAATTCTGATTAGTCAACAGTGCTGATTGCTGTACGGCATTCCGTTGCCCATCTCCCTCCTGCTCAGCTGCTCATGTCTTAGTTGTTATTTGATTACAACACAACTTGTGCATTGTTTCCCCAAGTTGTTCCTCATAATGTGTCGCAAAACTCTGAATTATCCAGGCACACTGGGATGGTGTGATACTGACTTTCTTTACACACATTGAAACTCTCTGAATAAAGCATGGTATAAAAAAATACAACTATGGAACGCTTAGATTGGAAAGAATATCTTTGACTTAAAACTCAGTGCTTATGATCAAATTATGAAACAAGGATTAAGTATGTGAAGTATTTTAAAAAGCATTATGGTACTTTACAAATGTAAAGAGTTATAAAATTGTTATATAATGGTTATTAAATTTCAGCCAGTTATAAAGTCCTGGAAGAGGTAATTATGTAAGTAGATCTCCACAAAAAAAGCCTATAGGACATTCATCTTTGCCCCAGGACGACATAATTTTAGTCCAATTACTGTGCAGCACCAGCAAGGCCCCCTCTAAATAGGACAGCATGTTGGAAGTTTAAGTTATGATGAAATAAGTAAGGGTGGGAAAAATCTCTATAATGAAGTTTGAATTTCAGCTATTCCTTTGTTGTGACCCCCTGGAATCTGCTCTTGGTGAGTAGGAAATGCTGACACACTAGAAATGCAACCCCAGTAAAGGCCCTAAATCTGTCATTGTGTTCTGGAGCCTGCTCTGAAAATAGCAAAGCTCTTTTGGTAAATTAAAATCGGTGTGAATGGGAACAGATGTTGACACACTTTACTTTATCTTCAGGGATGCCAGTTACAGAGGAGAGGGTCAGCAAGGTTAGATGTAGGAAATATAGGAAGTGTGCAAACTTGCTCTATAAAGAGAGCTCTATTTTAGGATGTTAGTCAATTGAATTGTATTATCTGTGGTGGTTAGGTAAGAATTATACCTACATTACTTTATCTAGAGGAAAAATGAAGGAGATGGCATTTATCTCTTTTTGATGTTCCCTTGTCATTGTGTCTCTTCTTCATCAAACTGTGTTGGCTATAAACTGTCTCAGACAACTATTAGGTTTTACCTCCCAACATCATTTTGGCATAGCTTTCTAAAGTATTTGTTGAATCCTAATGCCACAGTAGAGTCTTTGTACTGATATTTGTCAAAAATAATGAAAATGGTTTATGTTCTAAAAATGTACAATTTATCAAATAGCTTGTATAGTCAATTTAAATAAGTCTGGTAGAAGTTTCAGTCTGGATTTGAAAAAATAGCATAGGATGAATTTATTTATAAGAACCTTAATAGTTTCTCTCAATTCCTTTTACATTTTAGATTACCTTATAATTTTCTAAATCTACATGAACAATAATGATCAATTTTGTCAGTATTATTCACACCTTTTATTAATTTAACATAGATGAATAAATGTGAATGTTGTGAAGAGTTGATTGGGAATAGATTTTAAATCTGACAGTTAGATTACAGGGTACCTAAGAAAAAATGGCTCTTTCAATAGGTACCTAGTAATTTAATTCTTGTTTGAAATTATTATAATTTATTACAGTGTGTGGGTCCTAATGAATGTCTACTATTAAATGAAAAGGAGAAATTGAAATTAAGATTATGAAATTCTTTTAACTCATATCTTAAAATCCACTTAAACAATTCAGGAGACATTAATAAGCTATGTGGGTTTCTTTCCATATTCTGTAATGGCAAATATAAACATTTAAAGATTCTAAAAAATGTTGAATGCTATTAAACCTCAAAGCATGAAATGTTGGAATTTTATAAAATAGTAGTAGCCATTATAATGGCATTAAAATTGGCAACTCCATTTAAATATTTATTTGGATAATACACAGACTTTTCTATAGCATTTGAATTTTCCAGAAATGACTAGGTTTCCTTCATGTTCAACACTTAATGTACGACAATTTGAGATTTCATAGACCTATAAACTATACCAGATTAACATTCTAAAATTTCCAGATACCAAGGAGATTTATAAAGTGTGAGTAAAAATATATAAATAAAACTGTCTAAATACCCACAGGCATTTGAAGTTGTTGCTTACTCCTAGATCTACGTAAAACCTGTCATGTACACAAATTGAAGATCAGGTCTTTGAAAAGTGATAAATATCACTTTTCAATAAAAGTGGACAAAACAATAAATATATGACCATTTTTCTATCCTGAGAGATGATCTGAAATGTTATTTGAAAGTCCTGATGTGTATGTTACATGGGAAGAAGTCCCTCTCACAATTGGACCATGCTTTTTTGAAAGTCATTTAAGAAAGAAAATCATGTTGATTCCCCATTTGAATTTCAAACCATTAGCATGCTTACCTATAGCCCCTAAGTTTTGTTTCCTAATTTCCAGAGCTTGCTTTCTTTTTCTTTTTTTAAATTGAGGTTTCTGTCATGCATGCATAAGCTAGTAACTAGTTTATATAGAAAGAGAGAAAAATAAATTAAACAAGTTAGTGATAAGTTTACATTTGATTGCAGGGACTAACCCTACTCTAGACTTTTGACAGCCTCAGAACAATACTAGCATAGCAGGCTTCGGGCCTGGCCCCTCTCACTGAGACAATCCCCTACCAACTCCCATTATAAGAAATAAAGTGTAACTTCTTCAGAGAGTGGTTATTTGGGTAGTTTTGTTTGTTGGTTGATTTTCACTGGATTTCCTTTGAGGCGGTGGAGCCACAACTCCATTGTTCTCCTTTGTCATAAAATTCTCTATCTTCACATTCCCCTCATTCTCAGCCCCACTGAAGGGTATATTGTCCAAAGAATGTAGTGAGAGTGCTAGCTCTTTTTATATGGGAAGGTGATTTGTTGTCTCTGATAATCGAATCATTGGGCTCAAGTTAGCTCAGGCATCCAAAAGAAATAAAGGGCAGAGATATAAGTACAGTAGTGTTCTTTTAGTAGTGATTACTGATCTCTTTTTAAAATGTCTACAGTAGTTGTTAAATAAGGAAACAATTGGATAGAATTCATTTTGCCTAAGTTCCTATAAATAAAGCCTTTTCTCATCTATCAGTAATGTCCACGTGGTCACTGTTTATCACCGTAACTAGTTCCAACAGTTAAATTCCGGTGTCTCTCATCTTCTGTTACAAAAGGCTAACTGCTGGCCAAGTGCAACATGGGGATGGGTCAGAAAGATGTAACTTTCTCATGTTCAGTTTGAGAACATGATGGTTGTGCTGTGAAAAACTGCTCCTTTAAAATATTTTTGCTAATTGTGATGAAGTAACTTTAAAATATTAACTTTGAAAAGCATTGGCAATTTATAAAACCATATCTACTGTTTCATTTAATTAGATTTTTTTTCTCCTTTGTGCCTATTTAAACTCTAAATGAAAGATGGAAATATGTTTGCTCTAACACATTTGATGTGATTGAGATGAGATTAAGTGGTTTAAATGATTTAAAAATTATATTTACTTTAGTGCAATCTGTTAGGTTCAATGCTAATCTGTCTTTTAGTTTGCTTTGTGGCATAGCAAACCAAGCACTGAGGGTTAAACTGTTCAGCACATTGGTACAGTGAAAAATCTGGGTTCCCTCTCTCCTTCCCAGTTACTGAATTCTTCAGTCAAAGTTAAATTTGCTGCTCAGACATTAGCTGTACTTCTTAGCAATGACCTTGTGGGGTAGAGAGGCATGGCACAGTGGCACTTTCCAGCTGTATTCAGCCTATCCGTCGGGGTATAATCATGCTCAGTCCCAGCACCGCAGGCTTGGACATATGTTGAGTTTTATTTCTTTCTTCTGACATTAATCCTATTCACCAGCTGTTCTGCCAGCTGCCATTCTTCAGTCTAGAGATTACATTTTGGGGGATACCAACAAAGGTCTAGTTGACCACTGCTTTCATTTTCTTTTCTTCCCTTGTTCTTTAGAAATGACTGGGTCTGGGGGTCAGGAGAACTCAATCTTTTCCCACTATCACCTCACTTTTCTTTACATCCTAGACATTAACAAGATTTATGGTCACTTTCACTATATTGTAGATAAGCCTTCCAATGAGCCAGATTACCACCTTACATATAAATCTCCTTTCCATAAAAAGGTTTTAAGTTTACATTGAAGGCTATAATTAATGTTTCTTATGCTACTATATAAACAACATTAATTAGTGACAAATTCTTTTGATGTCTTAAAACATATTCCAGCTGAAAATATGCTTTCAGTTCTTTTTTTCCCCCTGCAGGTTTGAGAGCATATCTCTGTTAAGATGATACTTTTTTTTTTTCCTGAGCTATGGTTTCACTAATCTTGTTTGAATGGGCTATTAATTCTCTGTTACACTCATAACATATACTAATAAGTAGTATAGATTTCTCACTTTGTATTCCAGATGATCTGTCCATAAGCAAGATGTTAAACATCTGTAGTTTAAGCCTTCTGAGACTAACAAATGCATTAATGCCGGAAAGCAAAGCAGCCTGGATGGTAAGGTCATGGGCCATGTGGTAAAGAAGCATCCCCAATATTATCAAGCCTTAGTGTATGTTTCATTGTTAATCCTTCCATTTCCATAAAGGTAAAAAGACTAATAGATTTAAGTTGTAATCATTTACAGTGCATGTTCATTACATTAATACCAACAAATACGTAAAATCCCAAGTGTTATAATTCTGCCAGCTGATATTTTAAAGTCATCCCACATGGCTCACAGTAACATTCTCTTAGACCTTAGTTTACCTCTGAAGGCAACATAAATAAATGTTTATTGACAAGATTCTGCCTTTATCTTTTTAACTTTGTGACATATGTAGGTCATAGATAATGGCAAGGAATTCAATTTAAATAACAACTTTAGCTTGGAGTCATTAGAATTAGAAACACCTTACTGACTTAAAAAAATAAAACAACTAATGGTATACTTTAGAAAGTATGTTTGTTTGCTTGTTTGCTTTTTCATTATTTTGTTGATCCATCTCTCCCTCCCTCCCTTCCATTTAGCAGGACATTATGTATTGAGCCAGGTAAAGGAAAACACAGCATCTTTTATCTACCAGACAGTGCAACTTTTCATATATGTAGCAATCTACAGAAAAATAAGAGGAAGTTTATAAATTACTGAAAAAACTATTGCTTCCCTATTACCCCTCATTTCTTCCCCCAAAGCTCTGACAGTAGTGAACCTCGTTTTCTAAATATGGACATTCTATTTATAGAAATATCATATTTTTATTGGTGGCCAAAGCACTGCTTATAGGAAAACCTACAGGTGACTAATAGGAGTTGCTCACTAAGTGGAATAATGAATAGTATTAGGTGTCAATTAAATCAAGCTTCCCCGAGGTGCAGGTGCTCCACAATGTACTGACACATTTCAAGTAGCAGTGCCACTTCACCCATGCATATGAACAAGCACATTTGCATATTAAAAAGCTGAAAATTATTTAACTGAAGCAAAAGTCTTTTAGAGATGATGGAGGTTATTAAAACTGTTGACAAGAAAGAAGGTAATTGCCTGAAAATGAGAGATGACATTCTGCTATACACAGGGAACGTTGTTTTTGTTGTATTGTGCAGCAGTGCCTGGGTGTATAACCTATTACATTGAGATTGCTCCTATGCAATTAGACCCTTTTTGTCCTCACTTCAATAAGGCTATGATTATGAAGGATTGAAGAACACTTGGCATATTGAATGTCTGTTGTTTTTATAACTTCGTCAGAAATGACAAAACACGTTTTGTGTCCTGTTTTTTCTTTGTAGGCTTATTGATTCTGTGATTATAATATTCATAAAAGACAATGTGTTCATGGTTGAACACTCTGTCATTTATACAGGTTTTATTTCTTCTGTCTCAGCATAGTATTTGTTTGAATGCCAAGGTGTTAGTCATAACATGAGCAGATTTTTTAAAGTAAAAGATGAATAGGTGAGAAGTTTATCATGCTAATAATCTCAAATATTACTATTAAAAGTGTCATAAAATGGATGCTTTTCTAAGTTTCAGTTGGAAAAATTCACCAAGGAAGAAAAATTGAAAGCTATTTTATTTTCTCTCTGATTATGATCTGTTTATTTTCACTCCAATTTTTGAGAGATCTTGCTGTGCTTTGGTTGTGTTTGTTGGAAGTGAAGACTCCTGGGCCTAGAGGAAGGCACTTTCTTGATACTGCAGCAGACAGTGCATCTGGATTGACTTGCTCTGCTCGATAGGTAGTCACTGAAACAAGCATAGTGAATACAGCAATCGAAATGGAAACATTGGAAATCATAGCCGGTATAGGAAATATTTTCAGGTTGTGTGCTTTATCAAAATTATGTTTGTTAAAAGATATTATGTCTAATCAGTGTAATTGGTCTTCAGCTTGCATCAGAGCCATTGTGGCAATGCATGAAGTTCATTTCCATCATTATATTCTTTCCTTGAAGACGAGTATTGGTGTTTTTTGGGATGGAGCCAGAATAGAGTATTCAGCTGGACTTTTAGGTCCGTGATATACTTCATTTTCCTGTTGGGCCATTGGGCCTCTGCTTTTACTTCTTCTATGGATTTACATCCAGGCCTGGCTTGTCAGAGATAAAAGTGATAGGATTTGAATAAAGCCCAAGTGTACCCAGAAAGTTTTTTAGGGGGTTTCTCATTTATATACTTTTTATTCTTTGCTTTGGGTGTATCTGGGCTTTAGCAAATTAAAAGGCACACCTAGGGTTTTTGTTAGCAGCTGTCTAGTGATTTATCTAATCTGACATGTTCGTTTCTTTAAGTTGAAGAGGGAAAATGTCTTTAGGCATAGCAATCTGATTCTTGATTAAAAAGATAAAAGTGAGATACCCCAGCTCTTCTGCAACTCACATTATTTACTGCCTGCTGAAAACCTTACCTATTTAAAATGAAAATCCCGAGTAGGTGTGCTCAAAGAAAAGATTTCAGAAGCCTCCAAAGTATGCCAGACTTGTCGCTTCACATGTCCAGCTCTAGTTGCATCACACCTCAGTTTCCATTCACACAGCCTGGTAGTTGTATGAAATAAAGTTCTTTTTTATTCTGATCACTGTTCAGTGACCTTGTTTAAAAATGTTGAGAACAGTCTCAACCTTACTTTATATAACTGATTTTAGTAGAGAGAAATAATTGTTTTGACCTATATGAATAGTTAATGGAACTTTTATCTTGACTGATTAAAATTTTTGTTTTAATTCTTGCAATTTGTTTTGGTGCCATTACTTTCTTTCTTAATAAACCCAGCTGATATAAGACATTTACTGCTAAAAATTTGTTATAGTATTTTATTTGACCTTTAAATAAATATCAGTTTTGGGTTGGAATTTGAAAAAGCAAAAGTAAAAAATTAGCTTCATTTTTCCCTGGCTTGTATAGTTCAGTGGATTGAGCACAGGCCTGTGAACCAAAGGGTCACCAGTTTCATTCTCAGTTGGGGCACATGCCTGGGTTGTGGGTCAGGTCCCCAGTATGGGGCGCATGATAGGCAACCACACACTGATGTTTTTCTCTCTCTCTTCCTCCCTCCCTTCCCCTTTTTCTAAAAATAAGTAAGTAAAGTCTGAAAAAAATTAGTTCCATTTTAATCTACAGAAAATTATACTTAGGTGTATACATATTAAATATGATTGTTTAATAGACCTGAGAAATAAATGTGAGACAGTGTTGTATAAAATACTTTTTTTTGGTTGAGATAACTTTTATGCAGAGCATCACGTAGTACTAAAGAGTAAAGGGTGTACTTTCTGTTAGGTGAACTATTATGAAACTTCACTGCATGGTATATTACTGAAAAAACCTTCATAAGCTTACATAAAGTATATGCTCATAAATGTTTCTTAGGGTATAAATAAATAAATGAAGGAGTACTGAGTTATCTTACTGGAATATGTATAGGAATAGGTGCATAGCAATGCTTAAGGAGGTTTGAAAAAAATCATATCTGCACACTCCACTTTTATATACATTTCTGACAACTAATTTTTCTTAAACTTTGTGTATCTAGTGCTCAAAGGCAACAATCTTGTTATGAGGTTGCAATAGTAAAGATGTGGCAAAAACACAAATCAAAAACCTAGTGCACCAAGTCTTGTGCAGAAATTGAATGATTTCAGTAGCTCGTCCATAGTAGGATGACTTTATAAATGTTGAGAGGCAGGACCTTAGTATAACCTTATATTGAGAAAGGGTTTGAAGGCATGGGGTATGTTGGAAGACAATTTTCTGAATGGGGGCCATCTCCAGGGAATAGTAGGCCTTTGGGAAATATCACTGTACTTTTTGCCTTTTTGTACTCCCCCTGAACATTTTTCAGGTAAGATCAGGTTAATGAACAACTAGCGTAACCTCAAATTACGAAACCTGAAGGGTGTGTGTGAAGGTGGGAGACACTGTCGCTAGGAAGCTTGGCTCAGCTTCTTCACTTCTCTCTCTCTCTCTCTTTTATGCCAGTTCAATGCACATGAGCTCCAAGACATTTTAAGTTTCATTTGCAATGCATCTTTTTCCTTCCCTGCTTACTATTCCAGAATCATTGGGAGATTCAGGAACCTCCTGACAGTACCCAAGGCCCTACAAAGTTTCTCCATGTGGGGTCAAGTGTGAATGGCTTTTATTTTATGTAGATGGATGCACCAGGATTCTCTGGTTCTTAATTTGTTCGGTTAATAATGCTGTAATTGTACAGAGTACTTTATTGTTTGCAAAGGGCTTTCAAATATGTTATCTGAGTCTTATAAAAATCTGGATTATGAAGAAGGGCAGAGAGTGTCACCCTATTCTAGAGTAAAGTAATGAATAATTAATTCTAGAGTAAAGTAAAGAAATGAATGATTAATGTGTTGTGTAGCTAATAAATGGGAAGCTGAGGTAAAACTTTTAGACTACTTGGTACTGATTTCAGTGTTCTTTCTACATTGTTCTCTCCAACATTGCCATTCAGCATGATAAACATGGTGTCCTGGTGAAGGAGTAGTTGGGCATAACGGGGCACTCTATTTGAGATAACTTGCATTACAAACTTATCTGATTAGGACTAGGTAAACTCATTGGCCAATGCTTCATTATTGTTAGTCTTCAAAGTGTGAGGTGGTGCTTTTAGGAGAGGAATTTTCACTTTAGGAGGAGTATGCATCTGTGCATTTTTGTGTGTGTGTGTTGTGTGTGTGTGTGAGAGAGAAAGAGATTAAAGGAGGAGAGATTGGAAGAGGTGGCATGGCACAATCCTTTGCCCCAAATTGTTCATCAAATAAATTAATATCCTCTTGTGTGATTTATTTCATCAGAATAAGTTTATATTTTACTGATTCATTACCTGACCATGTCAACAATAGCAACAAGAATGTATATTTCTATTTTTACAGTGCTTGAAAATTGTCAGATTTTGATTTTTTTGTATTTGCATAACAATAATTTTTGTAAAAATACTTTTTATTATAAAAAATTTCCAAAAGACACTATAATGAGCTCCTAATGTACCCATCATTTAGCTTCAAAATTTATCAAAATTTACCATGCAGTGTACAAAATTTATCAATATTTGTTATTCTAACTTCATCTGTCCCACCACTTTTTTTGGCTTGATTAAGTTTAATTTAACAAATATAAACAATGAAATAAGTCAAACATACAGAAAATAATAGACACCGATTTCTCTGCTATTTAATAGATATTAATATTTTCATTTTCATTCTTTGTATCAAAGGTGAACATAAGGTTGCAATAAGTGAAATGTGGAAAATAGGAACAAGGCACAGGAAGCAGAACGAATATGGTAAAAGAATTTTATAATTTCTTAGAATATGCCTGCTAACATTTTTCTTACAGGACAGCACTCTACATAACTTACATGGTCCATAATGCCTTGTTGAACATATTAACATCATATTAGAGACAGCAATTTC
The DNA here is from genome assembly GCF_019186645.2 of Phyllostomus hastatus. Lineage (NCBI taxonomy): Eukaryota > Metazoa > Chordata > Mammalia > Chiroptera > Phyllostomidae > Phyllostomus > Phyllostomus hastatus. Next base: position 7,114,917 of record NW_025334037.1, on the reverse strand, counting down.
TTAGTTAAGGCACTTTGACCTGCAGTTTGGTTCATAAAGTTGTCCAGGAGTATTTCTGTCTGTATGTAGCAACAAGCTCTTGTCTCAGGTGGGGCTGTTAGGAAGTCACCAACAGTTCATAAAATGTCATCAGACTTTTGTGGCCATTGCTTAGCCACAAGGATAAACTGCATTGATCCCAGATGCTTTTCTCTAGCCTGTTATTCTGAAAATTACTGTAGACCCTGGAAGTCCACAAGGGGCATTCTTTGGTTTGAGAAGGAAATCCTCTTTCAGAAGCACTAAGACAATGACTGGAAGCTTATCTTATTTTAAACAAACAAGCCTATGATTTAAGCTATATTTCAAGAAGCTTACTTTCTTAAATTTGTGAGTACTTTTATTTTGGAATAACACATCTTGCCATTTTGTAAGGGGTATAACAGAAAATATAATATGATTGTTCTACACCATAATTTTAGCTACTTGAAGAAATTTAAAAATGCAAATGAATATTATTTATTGAGTGTTCATCAGAAAAACCTGTTCATTTTCATGCCTATTGAAAACATTTATAAAAATTTTAGGTAATTTTCCTGCCATAGCAGATTAGTATAAGTAATATAATTGAACAAGTTTGTATTGTTTTAGGATTAGACAGCACCTCAGAGGTATCACTGAGTCTTTGTAATCATCAGATGATATAGTATGATGGAATGTATAGAAAACTGGGTGGATTGTTCATTCATTCATTCATTCATCTACCTTTATTGAGTTTTCATTGAGTGCTAGGTACTGGGAAATTGAAGAACACCCTGGATATTTTTATTTTTAAATTTCCCCTTGAATGATTGCTTTTTACAATTATTTTTTATATCAGTTTACTGCAAAAAATTAGTCTACTAGATTATTTTTGGTGTAGTCCAATTAATTGAGATGTTAATGTCATCTATTTTTTTTCATATTTGATGAAAGAAAAGTGGAATATTTGGTTTATCTATGGTCCAGTTAGCTTCAATTGACTGCACCTACCCTTCCAAACAAACCTTGAAATTCTCTGTTTTATAAAACAAATTATAATTGATAATAAAATTTAGAACTGAATTATATGCCACATGATTTTTAAAAATATACATTAAATATGTGTTAATGGTCATACATACAAAAAGAAGAGGTAATATGGTGTTTAGAGTTAAGGACCTGTATTTCATCATTACTAAAAAATTAATTCTAAGTATTCAACAAATTAAATGAGTGCAGTGATAGGCATATGGGACAGAAATTGGAATAAAATACATCTTACTAGGAGAGAGACTCAAAAGGGAAGTGGTGGAGAGTAGGTTGGATATGCATGTGAGGCAGACTGACACACAGACTTTCACAGCCGCTGAACTTCCCTACCACTGCCCTTTGAGCACCCTTGTGTTTGTTTTGTTATGTGCCTGTATTTCCCACTAAACTGAAGCTCAGCTGGGGCAGTGGGCACCTTATTAGTTTAATTCACCTTTTCTCTAGACCCTAGCACATTGCCTGAAACATAGGAGGTAATCAGTAAATATCTGTTGAGTGAATGAATATTGAACATTATATTAGTATAAAGTAGTAAGTTCTATAATAGAAGCATGAATAAGGAAGACAGAATAAAAAGTGTTAAAGAACTAAAACATATTTGAAGTGTATAAGTTTGAAAATATTTCTATATGAAGATTAGTTTTATTTGTATTCTGTCAAAATACTTTTAGCAGGTATTTTACCTATTGATTTAACGATGACGTGGGAAATATGAAATAATTACTGAAGCAATAAAAACTAAATTATGTTCAGTAGCAAATAACCTAAATTCTATAAAAATTAATAACCTGTACACTATTAATATAGTAACTGTGTTAATTAGATTATTTGACTAGCTTGAACACCCAATTCTCTACTACAATAGATACCAGAGAAAATTTGGTAGACTTGAGAGAAAGGGTATCTGTAGTCTTAGGTAACTGGAATTAATATTTTTGGGTTGACAATAACACTTATTGTTAAATACTTGCTTAAGAAGAAAAATGTATTCCATCTCATTATTAAGTGAAACTGTGCATAATTATAATCTGAACTTGGTCATCTTTTATATTTTTCAGAAGATGTTATCTTTCTTTCAAAATGTCAGAGATATTTTACTTATTTTAAACTGTAGCTGTTTAAAGGAGAATTACAGGCATCCAGAGAATTTTTACTTAGTAAATGAAATTATAGAACACTGAATGAAGTTTCTTTTTTGTCATGCAAAATAATGCTAGAAAATATGACAGCTATAATCATTCTTGTTATAGCCAATAAGTTTGCTTATGTCATTTACTTGGGGGGACTTCTTATGCTGTGCAGTGCTTACTAGCATTAAGTCAAAATAAAAAATACTTTAAATAAGTTTTATCAGCTTTAATTGAAATAAAATTAAAGCCACAAAAATTATCTTTTTAGTATTTTTAGAAAGGATCTTCTTATGTTAGTGGTATGTATTTATGTATGTGTGTATTTATTATGGTTTAAAGAAAGTCATTGCTCAATAAACTATCTAGTGATACCGTATGTGGAATACTTAACTGTTTCACCTTTTAAGCAGATCATTTTGGACACTTGCATTGTGCAACACAAAGTCATCTATTTATTGTTATAAAATCATCCAAGAATTTCATCCAATATTTTAATGTCACATTTCTATTTTAATATTTTTAATTAAATTTATTTTTGAAAAGTAGTTTGCCACTGTTTTTGTTTATGGATTATTTATAGATAGTAAAAATTGCCTGTTTCTTTCAAGCATACCATGTCAGTCATCTGATCCCTGAAATTTGGTTTGGATATTGTCATTCAGTTGATATGAACTGAGTGGTATCAAAGTAAAAGTTTTTCATTTTTATATTTGGCATTGACCCTTAACAAAGTCATATAAAAAGATACATGTATCTACCACAGGATTCTCTCCATGTGTGTACGTGTGTGTTTGTATGTATGTATGCTAAAAAACAAACCAAATAAATTTTGATTTCACATATTTAATATGGGTGGTTTAAAAAACTGTATTGTTATTTTGTCAAAATATTAGGCAAATGATGAGTATGCTTGTGTATAATCAGATTTCAAGTAGTGAGGGCATTAATTTTAGGAAGACTGCTTTAAAATACCCTTAATTATGTCCTGGCCAATGTGGCTCAGTTGGTTGGAGCGTTGTCCCATAAACCAAAATGTGGCAGGTTTGATTTCCCATCAGGAAATGTGCCTGGGTAGCAGGTTCAGTCCCCTGTCAGAATGTGTGTGAGAGGCAGCCCATCGATATTTTTCTCCCTCTTTCTCTCTCTCTCCCTTGCCCTCGCTTTAAAATCAATTAGCATGTTTTTGGGTGAGGATTAAATAAAATTTTTAAAAAACCTTAATTTTTTATAACTGATAAACTAGTAAGAAATTATCAAAATGTTTACTTTTTGATGTAAACATATTTGAGAATTGTTATTTAATCTGATTTTTGTTAAATAATTTCCAAATTCATACTTCTTTTTTTGCTATCATCTAAGTATTAATAAAAAAGAATTTGAAATAATTATTTATATTTAAAAAATTACAAATAGACTTGAAAAGCTAATCAGGATCAAAAGTTCTTATTACAGAAATGTGTTTTTCTAACTGCTAATTTTTAAAAAGAGAGTTGGTGATATTCTTACCTTGTGGTCTTTAGCTGGCATCATTTCCATATTTTATAAATGTATGCAGGATTTAGAGAGTAATTATATATATTACTTTTAAGAGTTGGATTTTATTGTAAAGCAAGTAACATAATTATCTTAAAACTATTTATACCATTTAATTACAGATTAATGTTATAGATTCGATTTTTAAATCTAACATGGGATAAGTTTTATGATGCCTCAAGATGTTAGTTTTTGGTGAGTTGTATTTGTTGCTTTGACTTCCCACAGAGTTTCTCTTTTCTTAAAATAGTATTACACTGAAGCAATTAATAATCTAAATAAACAAACATATTGGTGATGAATTTTGACAAAGAAAAACATATTGCATTAAAATTGGAACATCACATGGTTTTTATGTTGAAAAACTAACATTTGGGAGAACATCCATTTTTTTAAAAGAGTATGAAGGAACAAATTATAGCTGATCAATTTAATAGTGTTACCATCCCTATGCAAGGAAATCTTGTATTAATCCCCCTCCATAATCATTTCGTATGTAATGTTTCAGCAGTTTAACTTGTAAACATATTTTTAAGACAGACTTTACTTTGATTCTAGAAAATAGGTCAGTTTATCAATGTGAAGTAAATCAAAAGAATATCTGTACATATTCTTCCTAATAAAGACTGAAGGCATGGTTTTAGATCATTTTGTCAAATACAGATATTTTTAATTTTTTTTATCAAACTCAGTAAAAGAGTTACTTGCTTGTTACTTCAATTCCCTGGGAGGGATAGATGTGAGGCATTTTTTAGTTGGGTTTCATGACTATATATTTTATTGTAAAATGAATATACGAAAGCATTGCTGCTAAAAATATTAGTTGAGATTCACGAGATAAGGCATCCTAAATTATTTTTTTCTTGCAAGTACTATGTCTTATTGTATCCCCTGTATTTCCCAAATCTGTAGTGTCTTGTTAGTATAAGGGGTACATGTAAATGATATATGTTATAACATGTATGTTAGTGTTTATATGTGTATGTGTATATAATTCAGTAAAAACAGGCATGATAGTATCATGGTTTGTTTTTGAGTCTGAAGATCAGAATTTTTGTTGTGTGATCTTGGGAAAGTTACTCTCTGGATTTTTTATTATATTGAGATGTTAAATATCATCTACTTGACATCCTCAAGTAACACCTTAAGTGAAGGTCAAATAAGATAAAGTATTGAAATTCCCTTGTCTGACTTATGATATTAACATATATTAATATAGAACCTGTGTATTTGGTATAGTTACCACCTATGGTAACCATACAGTACATGTATTCTATCTATTAAATATATATTTTATTGATGATTGAGAGTCAATAAAATGTTACTGGGTTTGGACTTTTTGTTTCCATAAATTCCATCATTTCTTAAACTTTTGTTTCTGAGAAACAAAATAGGAAAAAAATCACCTATATTGATGTCAATATAAATATATTTCATATATACAAATACCAATATGTATATGTATGTGAGAAGATTATCTTGTAGGAAAAGGATACTCATAACTTTGATACCAGTAATCTGTGTTTTTTCATTCAAATTTGCAAGTAAATAAACATTCAAAAAGCTTCTTTTACATAATAGATCTGCTTTGTTACCCAGAGAGAGAAAGCATACAGGCAAGTTAGCAATGGACACATGCATGCAACTGAAAACAATTTGAGAAGTTGTGACTTGTGAACAGTTGACACCTTGGACCTATTTTTTTTACAAGAGATTTATTCCATTGGTGTTAAAGATTTTAGACTTGACTTCCCCTGATAGTTGAAAATTTCTTTGAAAGGTTAGATATAGAATGAATAAAAGAGTTTTTATTCCTTAACTGTTACTTAATGGTAGCTACAAGGAATTTTATACTCTTTTTACTCTTCTACTCTGTTGCAAGTTGTTTCATATTGTAGGTATGATGTAAACCAATGATAGTTGAAGTGACCTTCTATAATAACAAAGTACATTTTGTTCCTACTAAAAATGGGTTTGGTTTCTGTCGATATTGTAGTATTTGTATGATAGAAGGAGAACATTTAAAGGAAAGAAATTTATTGAAGTAGTATGTAATTACATTCTTCCTTATAAGCAATTATGAATGTATGCATGTTTTATATTTACAAACATACTATACAACATAAACATGCCTCCTTGTTTTTTAAAATTTGTAACCAGTGCATAATGAAATCAACTGTATACAAGATAAATGATTCCCTTTAACTACTGGTGGGATCAGTCACTTGGGTGAGAAAGTAGCTCATGGTCTATAGGGAAACACAACAATTTCATTTGGATTGGGTTTTAAGCAAGTCATTGTTTTGTTTGAAAAATGTGAAATCGGTGAATGGGCTTGTTCTTTTTGTAGAGGATTACAATAACACACGGAAGCTCATGAGTGCTTCTGACAGATGTGTTGGCGGTTTGCCACAAAGCGAAGGGTGCGGCCCTGACTGACAACTCGCAATTATATTATGATGAATGGTTCTGATGTGTGTTCAAGAGAAAACCACTTTCTAGAAAGTGAAAGTCATGCATACGGTTCCTATAAAAAATCAGCTCAAATAAAGTCTTATAAGTTTCCTTTTATTTTAGCATTTTGGTGGGCTAACCAATTTGAGTGCTTCTCTTTTCATGGAGATCTCTGTTTTTGATAAATCAAAGACCAAATCCAAAATTTTTGTGGGAAAAACTAATTCGATACTGTTTTTGGCATCAAAATTACTTTATCTGCATTTTTGACAAAACTGACATCTCAAAGAACTCTCTAATGCTTACACAAACACTTAAAATGTAGACACATGTCCCTAGTGTGGCCAGTAGGATTACTGGAGTCAAGCATCCGAAAGGGAGCTGCTCTTTTTTTGATCAAGTCACTTCTTCTTGATAGATTTTGTGGTTTGCTTTAACATCAAAAAACAAGGTATCCGAATAACCACGGATGGACAGAAGCTTTGGGTTATTTTGAAATTGTCTTCACCCTTTTCTGATTTAAGTTATGTTAAGAAAAATATGAATATGGTGTCAGATGTAGATTTTTTAAGAGTTAGTATGCTTCATCAGTATAGAATTTCATTACTCAGTGATGAAGCCATATGCATAAAATATGTATTGACTAAACTGTCATTTTTATCTTCATAAATTAAGAAAAAACTGGTTGTCAAAAGCTAAATCAAATAAAAATGAGAAATTAGGTTTTGAATGTCTTTTATTGCATAGTACTTAAATTGTGAAATTTATAAGCAACTTTCAGCAGAGACGTAGCATATCTTATTTGAAATACTGTTATTTTAAAAGTGTAAGTTTTTATCTGATTCTCTGAGGAGCCCATGGCATGATGTTTTTGCAATTAGGCAGGGCACACCTATTAAAGATATGTAGAAAGCAATATTGTAATTATGAAGGTGAAATTCAAATACATGCTGTAATAGTTAGCATTTGAAGGAATATAGCCATAATGACCAAAGTCTCCAGAAATAATCACATAGAAATAAGGCACTAAATCATGTTATTTTAAAAAGATAATCTAAAATCTGAAGAGAGGATTACTGATTTACCCTAAATTTCTCCAAGTTATTAGATTATTTTATTTTGTATATGTTAATTTAAAATAGGTCATATAAAGCTTTGAAATAATCCAGAAACAAGTTTTGAATGACTTTTAGTCTCCATTTACAGTATCCAGTTTTTGTCCTTTGGACTTGTTTTTCTCTAATTCCCTTTGTGATACTTAGGGTGTGTCCACTGTGGTATTTTAATAGTGATACATTTTCATTGTTACTGAAATACATGAAATCTTTCCTAGTGATAGAATGGTAATGTAGAAATGACAGCATTCTAGTGCAAGAATAAGGAATCTTTACAGTTTCATTGTAGATAGAACTTGTCAGAGGAAAAAAGGACATTTGCATACGTGTTTTGCCTCGGTTCATGTTAGTCTTCCTGTGCTTTGTTTTCCCTTCATGGTATTAATCATCATTTTACCTTTCAAACCTGTATGCAGAAAATCAAGGACATGGAGTCTCAGTCAACTCACGCCTTCCCTTTGAGTTTCTCTTTTTGGCGCCCTTTGAATTTTCTTTACCTGATCAGATTTAGGCCTGTTTTCTGGCCTTCTTTGATAATATATAAGAATTTGCTCTCATTTAGGACTTGAGCCTTTATTGATAAAGTAGTTTGTAGTTTTTATCTTCCTTCATGTCCAAAATGTTTGTTTATAACTTATTTTCAACTACAGGTTTCAATTATAGGTTTTCTTTTACCACTTAGATCATCTAACCCTTTTTTTTCAAACTCTCAACTTGATGTTGGTGCTTTGGGGCCCTGATTCTCTGTGCTTAATTTAGTTTTTACCTGGAAGAGTAGCATTCACCAGCCGTTTGCAGGTGCAAGTTAAGGCTTGTTCAAAATCTTGGCAGCTGAGCTCTGAGCTCTGAGTAGTATCTTCTAGTAGTGTGTAGTTTTGATCACATGGAGTGTGTATTTGTGGGAGGGAAGTAGTTTGTATTGTTTTATGTTTGTACCATAGGTCATAATTATTGTGGTGTTTATAGGATAATAAACTCATTAGGCAATTATGTCTTGTCGAGATATTTGAAACATTATTTGTTTTTAACTTGAAAACACTCAGGTAGGTAATAATTAGATTTCCCTTGGAATAGTTTATTTAAAAGGAAGGTATCTGAAGTAAAAATAAAACTGTAAAATAACAAATAAATCACATATTTTCTTTAAATTTTTTTCATTCCTTGACATTTTTTAAATAAACTAGGCTAAACAGTAGTAGAAAAGAAATGAATTCTGTCCTCTTAAATGATTGAGGTGAGATAACTAAAAATTTTATAATATCTGGGTAAAATTTGCCTTGGTTGCTCATCATTGACCCCATCTTTTTTTTTGGCTGACATTAATAAAGTACTTTCTGTTACACAAGGCACATGAGGAGCTGGCTAAGGATTTTTTATACATGATCTCATTTAGTAGTATAGATATGATTATTATCCTTACTTTGCAAATGATAAAACTGGCTTAATCAAGGCCACAAAGTTAATAATTGACAGAACTGTATTTGACACCATGTTGAATAACTCTAAACCCAATTTGTTAACTATCATGTTATATGGTAAACTATAAGAAAAATTGGCTGTAAAGTGACCTTCCTCCAGTAGAAAAGGAAAGGAAGGTAAATCAATATGGGATTTTTCTTTCTCCATCCCTGATCCAAAGAAGATTTGGAGCTTTTGAGGCAGTTACTGCTTGAGGCTGAGGGATGAATGGAAGGTTAGTAGCCTATGAAGAGAATTCACCTTTTGTTAAGTAGTTATGGAAGATGCCAGACTTTCTTAAGCAGTGCAAATTTTCACTTTTGTCCTATTGGCCTTTTTGTGGGAGAGGCTGTTCACATAGCATCTTAGTCAGCTCAGTCTGCCATAACAAAGTACTATAGACTGGGTAGTTAAACAGGTTGGGAAATCCACACTTAAGATGCCAGCTGATTCAGTTCCTGGTGAGAGCTCTCTTCTTGGCTTGCAGATGTCCACCTTCTCACTTTGTCCTCACATGGTGGGGAGAGGCAGAGGGAAGGGGAACGGGAGAGGGAGGAGGGAAAACAGGAGGAGGACAGAGAGAAACTCTCTGGTGTACTTCTTTGAAAGGACACTAATCCTATCATTAGAGCCCCAGACTCATGACCTCATCTAAAGCTAATTAACGCCCACAGGCCCCATCTTCAAATACTATCACACTGGGGATTAGAACTTTAATATATTTATTTGGGGTGAACGAATTTCAGTCCATGGCTCATAGTCTGTTTGTACCCCTTAGGTGCTTTGCCTTAGAGCTAGGATTCTGTAGTAACAGCTATTAACATTTAGTTTCTCCCACTAAAGTGTTCCTAGACATGATGATTTGTAGCTCAGATTAAACTTTTACTAGGCAACCTACCCTGTGTAAAAACTAAGTGGTTCTCAAATATTATCTCATTTAGTTTCAAGACAAATGAGGAAATTAAGGCTGTTATGCTTCAGGTGGCATGACTATTAATTGGTAAAACTTACATTAGTTAGGCAAGCCTTAGGCTGGCAGAATCAACAACAAAACAAAACATCTAACCCATCTTAGCTTAAAGAAATAGGTGTTTAACTTTTGCATGTAATAAGAAGTCTGAATGTTGTTCCTGGTGCTGGTACAGGAGGGTAACAATGTCAGGACTTGACATGTATTCCTGCATACTCTGGCCTTCCTTTCACCATGGCAGCCCCACTTTCTGAGAGAGAGAGCAGAGGGTGGTGCGTGGAAGAGGGTTATTCCATCTGTCCCTCCTTTTTAAAAAATCAAAGTAAGCAAATCTTTCCCAGAAGCCCCATGGCCGGTTTCCTGCTTTGTCTCATGGTCTAGAACTAGATCATGTGGCCAATGACTCTAGCTATAAAGGAGACTAGCAAAGCAAATGCTTTGCTTTAGCAGCACCTCTAGTGAAAAGCAGTTGAAGGAGAAGGGGGTCGTGGGTGGCTGTGGAATTGCCAAACAACAGTCTGTTTTATGACTAGAGTTCTTAGTTCTTTTGATTTAATCTTGCTGCGTCTCTGGCAGTCTTTTAACTTTGCCAAGGGAGGACTTATATTTTTGAAAGTCTGAGGGGTCATATTTTTGGGTCCGCTCAGAATTTTGAGTGACTTTTAGAAAATACTAGAAAAAGTTCAGTAAACATCAACTTAGTAGTTAAGAGCACAGGCTCTGGACTCGGATTGCCTGGGTTCCAATCCCATTTCTATTGCATATTAGCTGTCTCTCTTTGGGGAAGTTTCTTTTTTTGTTTTATATTGAATATTATTTTGTATTAGTTTTAGTGCAATTATATACTTTACAAATTGTTCTGCCTGATATTTCCAGTACCCAAATGGCACCATACATAGTTATTACAATATTATTGACTATATTTTCTATGCAATTCTTTATATCCTGACTATTTTGTGACTACCAAGCTGTACTTCTCAATCCCTTCACCTTTTTCACCCAACTCCCTGCCCCTTTGGCAACCATCAGTCTGTTCTCTGTATCATAGAATCTCTGTTCATAGAATCTGTTTCTGTTTTGTTTGTTTGTTTATATTGTTTTTTAAATTCCTCATGTAAGTGAAATTATATGGTATTTGTGTTTCTCTGACTGACTTATTTCACTTGGTGCAATATACTCTCTAGGTCCATCTATGCTGTCGCAGTTTGTAAGATTTCATTCTTTTTTATGGTCAAGTAATATTTCATTGTAGATAATACCACAGGTTTATTTTTTAATGGGGAAGTTTCTTAACTTCTCTTTACTCATCCCACAAACTTGTCCATATTAATAGAATTCTTTCATTTAAAGCACTTAATTTAATGTATAACTATATTATGTCAAGTGCTACCATATCAAGCTCTGAATAATTGTTAGTTCTTATTACCACTGTGGGTAGAAATAGAATAAAAGTTTACCAGAAGACTGCAAGTAGGCATGAACCAAAATATGAATCTACTTAAATTTTTACTGTGTCTGAGAGGGTATTTATTGCCTGCTGTGAGAAAAGTCAAGACAATGCATAAAATTATTTCAAATAATAAGAAAGGAAAATACATATTTGGTGTCCTTTCATAGGCTACTACCCCATCTCCAATCCTGTTACTGTCTCTGGCTGCCCTTGCTGAAATGTCCCGTTCTCTCAAATTTCCTTTGCCTCCATTCCCCTCATCAAACAGGCTTTGTACATGTGATTTTAGGTGATAGGCAGGAAAAGATCTAATTACTTGATTACAGTAATTAACAGTACATTGTTAATGATCAATTAGCTTCAGTTGTTTTGTTCTAAAGTTGAGCTTATGAATTGCAAAGAATCCTTACTTTGTGTAATGTATGAGGGATTTGAGAAAACGTATTACAAAAAAACATTTCAAGCCTAGAAAAGCAAGGAGAGAATGGAATAATGAACCCTCATGTACCCATTACTTAGAGTTTAGAATTTTCAATATTTTGTTACTGTTTGTTAATCTTTTCTTCCTTTTATTTTTATTTGTTTTGTTTTTTTTTCTGAAGCAATAGGAAGATTTTGAAAGTAAGAGGTATAGCAAAAGGCAATGCCCCTTGCCTAATCTACCATTACACTGTCATACTTCTGTGTCCGAAGAGGGTCTGGTGATTTGTCACTAAGAGCTGAAAGGACTAATAATTGATCCAGGGGCAATGACTTAGTTCAGCTTTTGCCTGTTATCACTGGGTTGGCTCTTTAAAAATACTTAAGAGTAGAGAAGTTTAGGTGTACCCTGTGCAGTATCATTTTGCATGCTGACGATTAACCTCACTTTTGGGCCACATGATGAATTTAATATTGCTGTTGTTTTAAAATTAAACAAATTAAGAAAAATGCAAGGAAGGGAATAATCATTTATATTCTTCCACTCAGAATTAAACATGGGTAATCTCAGCATATTTGCTTCAGTTTGTTTATTTTTTTAAAACTGCTCTATGTTTTTATTTAAAAATCTATCTTTTAAAAGAAGAAATCAATGTTGAAAAATATAAAAATTAAAGATAGAAAAATTGATACTACTACCTAGAAATTACCATAATCTAAGGTGGATATCACTCTTATGCATTTATACAGATAAAACAAGTGAGTGGGGGAATATGAATTCATTAACAGATGGAAAGGAATTTGTGAAAATGGGGTTAGATTACAGATACTATTGTAAATAGGAATGGATGCATTTTAATTAACTTGATTCTAATAGACAAAATAGAAATGGAACTAGAACTAAAGGAGTTTCTGAATCCCAAATAAATATTTATTTTCAGCATTAGAAATATTTGCTAAAATATTCCCCTGAAGGTTTAAAAAATGGGGGAGACATTATGAAAAATTAAGAGGTTTTCTCATTATGTTTTCTTCTTAAAAGCTACTTGTTTATTTTTAAAGGAAACAGCTGGATTTCTGCTTATGAACATAAGGGCATTATATATTTTTCTACATTCTTCCAAATCTCTACTACCAACTTCTGATTTTTTGTTAGTTATTTTGCTACTTTTGCACTGTCAAGTTTATAAAATTTCTATTCTGTTTCATAGCAAAAATTCCCACAGTTGTTCAGTGTTTATTCTATGTGTATATGAAGGTAATCAATAGTTACTTTGCCTCAGCTTTTCTTTTTCTTATTTTTTTTCACTTCCTCGTTTAGTTGGGTGAATTTCATTTTTGAGAGGCTTCCCTCTCAATCTCAAGAAGGCCTTAGGGGCATAGTATTCTCAAAATTCTATCACAGCTGAGTACACTTGCCTTTCTTCTTTCTTCTCTCCAAGATTATGTATATATTTGCCTTTTGTTTGTTCTTTGCTTTTTCTCTTTGGAATCCTGAGAAAATTATTTCTCAGGAGTGAGAAGATAGTGGAGCAGAAGTAGAGAGAACTCAGCTGAGGCAGTATGTAAACTTTATTCTGGGGCTGAACTGTCTTTTCTGATATTTCATGACTTTCTTTATGTCATAGTTCGATCCATCTGATTGGGATTAGGGTCAGGGCTTGCCATTCATTCCAGGGGGTATGTTTTGGGCCATTCCCTAAATTTGTTGTGTCGACTTAGAATCTTAACATTTGTCAAACAGAAATGAACTTCTTGTTCACTTTTCCTACTTTATGTATTTCTTTTGAGTTTCCTTTGCTTCTACACTTTAGGCTGATGAAGAAGGAAATAAACTCATTCAGTTTGCTTCTCTTAGTATTTGGGAATATTATTAATGATTCTTAGCATTTTGTTAACTCAACCACATCATCTCTGACCTTCTCACCTTGGTTGTCAGCTTTTAAGATTTATTATATTTACTTATTTCACTTTTCTGGTTTGGTTGCTGTTAGTGAATTTTTTTGCTATTGTTGATTTTTAATTAGTTTTACTTACAGAGTTAGTGATTGGGAGAGAGTTGTGAGCTAGTTTTTTTTTAAGATTTTTGCTTATTTACTTTTACTGAGAGGAGAAGGAAGGGAGAAAGAGAGAAGAGAAGCATTGATGTGAGAGAGAAACATTGATCTCTTGCGTCTTGTTCATGCCTTGACCGGGGACCAAACCCACAACCCAGGCATATGCCCTAAGTGGGTATTAAACTGGCAGCCCTTTGCTTTGTGGGATGATGTCCAACCAACTGAGCCATACAGGTCAGGGCATGAGCTCATTTTAATATGTCTTCATAATCAGAAGTCTTGCCCCTTTAATTCTTGATGGGAAACTATAAATAATCCTGTACATCTGTCTAACACTTACAAGTAACATTTTGACTTAAACCATAAGAAGGCATTAGATTATTAAGTCACAAGTATCAATTTTGTGTATCTCAAGGCTACCATCTTCTTTCGGGAGTTTGTTGCTCAAAAATAACACTGCGCAGGATGGAGTTATACACTGGAGACATTTAAAATGTCCTTAGAGGGCAGAAAGTAATACAAAGTTCCTAGAAATTCCTCTGAATATGTGTAGGAACTTAGTTTGATCTGATGTGTTTTATTTATTAAAAGTCATTCTTAATGTATGTAGTATAGCAATATTCTCTGGAAATATTAACTATAAAGGTTTAAAATCATATTACCTATTTACCAACATCTAAAGCAATTGCTATATAAAATATTGGTTGATTTAAAATAATGACCAAATTACATATTTTGTTAAAGATTGTGAAATTGCTTTAGTTAATGAAAAAAGAAGGTTTAAAATTTTAATGATATAATAGTAATACATACACTTTACATTCTGTTTTGAGATAGTTTATTTATGCAGTTCATATTTTAGATAGGTAGTCAAATTCCATGTAGCATAGGGATATTGTAGTAGAGAAACTGAAAGTGTTCAGAAAAAGTAGTTCGTGGATTTATTACCTGTAACAACATTTCCCCCTTTCTTTGGTTTCTATGCTCTTAAAACTGATCCTGACCTAGAAGGATTTATACATAGTTTATAGTTTATGTCATCTTTACAATGACAGAGATTTGTGATATCGAGTGAAATGAACTTAGATCACTAACAAATTTAAAATTAGTGGCCCTTTTACCTGGAAATTAATTAAAGAAAATTTCTATTAAACAATTCTTGGTCAAAAGGGGAAATGAAATATGAATATTACAGAATAATGGTAATAATTATAAAGAAACACTATATTTTAGAATCTATGAAACACATTTAAATGTGACCAGAGGAAAATATAACTATCAATATAATTAATTTTACTAATACAAATAAAGAAATGAAAATAAGGGAACTTCCGGTCAAGATGGCAGCATAGGTAAACACAGCTTGCCTCCTCACACAACCACATCAGAATAACAACTGAACTATGGAACAGCCATGCTCAGAACTGTCAGATATTGAGTTGAATGGAAGTCTGCAAACTATCACGTACAACATCACATACCTGCTTATGTCATCCACTAAACTCACAATATGATTTCTGTGGAATTCCTCTTGACAATACATAACCTGAATCTAACAATGAGGATACACCATTAGAGAACTCAAACTGAAAAGCATTCTACAAAATAACTACAAAATTCTACAAAATAACTTTCATGGTTATAAAAGACAGAGAAAGGAGCAGTTCCAGTTTAAGGGAGACTAAAGTCATGTAGGACTGCAATTCTCTTTTGACATGCTGCATTTCCTAGAAATGCCAACTGCTCAGTGGCCCTTACTTGAAGACTTTAAGGAAACAAATATACAAACTCCTGGTGCTCAGGAATCACCTGTTCCTCTACATTTGACAAGCAGCTTACTTGATGGTGTATCAAGGACATTTTCAATGGTTCACAATAGTTGCTCTCAAAAGTTTAAAACAGGAAGCAAAGAATGCTTTCCATTTCTATAGTACAATTGAAACTATGAGTAAGCTGAAAGTAATTATTCGTGGAAATGTGGCTTTGGTCAGGAAGGCAATGGCAGTGATTATAGGGTTAAGTTAGTATTGTGATCCAGAAGTTACATCTTGGAGAATTTGGTGGGTCCTTGTGAAGCTGAAAATTAAGATAAAATCAAGGCTGTTCTTAGTTATTTCAACCCTTACTGGTGACTTAAAGCTTAGAGCTCATTACCATTGTTATTTATTACTGTTGTTACCCTTTATGGAATCCACTTGAAACAAACACCCTGATCATCAAAATGCTTAATTTTCTTGCAAATATTTGTTTTGGATTTTAAGAACATCTTACAAAGACTAAGACAAGTGAATGTCAGGGAAGGAAATCACCTGGCAATGGATAACTTGACAAAACTTGTGTGAGTTTTGAGACTGGGTTAGATGTTAGAGAGTTAGAAACTGAGTGAAGTGGTAGAATCTTCTTTCTCAGCAACTA
This sequence comes from Phyllostomus hastatus, assembly GCF_019186645.2. Taxonomy (NCBI): domain Eukaryota; kingdom Metazoa; phylum Chordata; class Mammalia; order Chiroptera; family Phyllostomidae; genus Phyllostomus; species Phyllostomus hastatus. The sequence goes on along the minus strand of NW_025334037.1, from coordinate 7,098,865 downwards.
ATTATTTTGCTGTTGGAGAGTCTTGCATCAAATTCAGGAAAAACCTAAGATTTTTTTCTCTGCACTTTGGTCTTAATGCACCAATGATCTGACCATAGGATGTTACCACGGTTTTTCTCCTATGGTGAGTCAGAGTAAAAGCAATACCTGCATCTTTGAAACAACTGTATGTAAAATGGAATTTCATGAGTATATTACTATGCTGCCTGGCAAATGCAATGGCTCTAAAGATTGTAAAACTACAGATACTATCATCCATATGACAGTTTATTGATATGGTGTGTAGCTTGCTCTCTTTTTTAAACATTACACTTTCGTTTGTGGTTGTAGCTAATGATTACAGAATTTGTACTCTGAGACATTGTCCCTTTACTTTCAGAGAGGACACTTAGACAGGCTTCATTATATTTGTTTGTTTAGCCATGCTACATTTGCTCAGCCTTTAGGCATTCCAAGAGTATTTTCTGCCCTTCTTAGTGGTAATTGTCTTCCTCACTTCAGCTCAATATCTGGCCTATGTATATATATTTTCCTTTTTTAACTGGGACAGAATTAAAATATAATATGTTGTGAGTTTAAGGTGTACAATATGTTGATTTGATATTTATATATTACAGTATCATTAGCCGCATACACAATGATCTTTTGTGTGTGTGCAGAGAGAACAATTGAGATCTAATCTCTTAGAAACTTTGAGGTTTATAATGCAGTATTGTTGACTGCAATTACTATGCTGTCCATTAGATCTCCAGAACTTTATTCACTAGTTACATGTTTTATTCAGACCAAAAGATGTGCATAATCTTTGAAATACTGAGAACTGACTGATTTTAGAACTATATTGTTGATAAGGTTGACTTCCCATTTAATTGTAATAAATTGTTAAGTACCCGCATTTGATATTCACAGTAGGGTCAAAACATATAAACATATGTACTATTATCATCTTCTAGTTTAGCTCATAGCTGGATTCCCTGACACCACTAATTGTTGCCTAATTTGAATAGAAGATAGAGAGGCACACGAAGTTCATCTTTACGCAATGGAGAGGGCTGTTGAAAGAGCCTTTGTGCTCTGGGCAATCAAGAAAACTGGTCAGTGTTTGGACTGTTCACAGAACAATACTTGGTTGAGAATTTGCTACCACTTTTTCCTGTTTCCTCTCAAAATAATAAGAAAGGGTAGCATATTTAAGCTATAATTTTGCTTTCTGTGGCTACAACTTTTTTCCTTTTCAAAAGCATAATTTTAGCTTTTTTCTCCTTTCACTAAAAATGGCACTGTTGAAAATAAGGCTAGACAGTTTGTCCCTTTTTGGGGGGGACCAAGACAAATATGCACACATATTAGGATCTCCTAATTTTATTCTTGTTTCTGTTGTGAGGAGCCTGGCTTGTCCATCCACAAATGTCAAATGACCTCTTTTTGAGTTCTGTGGAGTTGTATTTATCACTGAAGTAGTCTGTGGAGACCTACTAGGTTAAACATTTCACCTCTACAAGTGGAGAATTAACTTTACAAAATGTTAGTTATTTCCACTTCACCATATAATATATGTTTTGTAACAATTAGCCTGAACATAGTGTAAAAATTCTGTATTCTTAAATTTTTTATTTAAATATAACATGTGGTAAAATATATAATCTTAAGTGTCTCTGCCCATGTAATCATTATCCATAGCAAGATACAGAACAGTTCCAGTATCCAGGAGGCTCCTTCCTTAGCCCTGCCGATTATAACCTCTGAAAGATAATCACTATTCTTTCCTATCACTATAGATTCATTTTGTATGTTTTTGAACTTTCTATACATGGAATTATAAAGCCTATAATTTCTTGTGTTGGGTTTTTTTTTTCAGTCACTATAATGTCTCTGAGATTTATTTTCATTGTTGCAGGTGGTAGTTTGTTTATTTTGTTGCTCTGTAGTGTTGTATCTTTATAGGCTATCTTTGTACCAATGGACACTATTTAATGACTGTTGATTCATAATAACATTATATGGTAGAAGTAGTTTTTTAATTTTGCTCTTATTAAAATTTTCTCAACCCTTCAGGGTCCTTTATGTTTGCATATAAACTTTAGAATTACTTGCTAAGGTTTTAATTGGTACTGCAGTGTATCTATAGATCAATTTGAGGATAATCCTTATCTTAAAAACATTATGCATGAGCAGCACAACATAGTTCTCCATTTACTTATATTTTTAAAATTTTATTTTAGTAATGATTTGTAGGGTTATTTTTCCTATGTCTATGCATAGAAATTCTGCACTTTTGTGGATTTATTATTTTTAATAATTAATTTTTTTCATATATGTGAAAATAAATATATTTTTATGAAAACCATGTATCCCGGGTTGTGCTAAATTTACTGATTAATTCTATAGTATTTTATTTTAGGCTTTAAATTTTTTCCCAAATACACTGTCAGTCAGACTGTGAATAATGAAGTTATTTCTCATGTTTTACTATTTATTTTTAGTTACTAAAATTTACTTTATAGTGCAGTTTTAGAATCAAAGCAAAAATGAGCAGAAAGTACAGAGTCCTCATATGTCCCTTTCTTCACACAAGCAACTCCCCCACTATCAATGGCCCATGCAACAGCGGTACATTTGTTAAATCAATGAACCTAAGTGACAATCACCACCCAAAGTCTATAGTTTACATTAGGATCCATCCTTATGTCGTACATTGTATGGACTTGATAAACGTATAATGGTATCAATCCATGATTGTAGTATTACACAGACTACTTTCAATGCCCTAAAAATCCTCTGTGTTGTGTCTGTTCATCCCTCCTTCCCTCATAATCCCTGGAAATGCACTAATCTTCTTATAATCTCCTTTTCTAGAATGCCATGTAGTTGGAACCATACAATATGTAGTCTTTTCAGATTAGCCTCTTTCACTTGGTAATATACATTTATGGCTTCTGCATGCCTTTTCATAACCTGATAGTTCATTTTCTTTTAGCACTGAATAATATTTCATTTCACTGAATAATATTTCATTTCACTGAATAATATTTTTCTGGATGTACTACAGTTTATTTATCCACCCACCTCCTGAAGGACATCTTGGTTGATTCCATTTTTGGCAATTTTGAATAAAGCTGCTATAAACATCCATGTATGGGTTTTTGTGTAGACGTGATTTTAGTTCATTTGGGTAAATACCAAGGAGTGTGATTGCTGGGTCTATGTTAAGAGTATCTTTAGTTTTGTAAGAAGCCACCAAACTGTTTTTTGAAAAAGCTTTATGATTTTGGATTCCCACTGGAAATGAATGGGAGTTCCTATTGCTCCACATCCTCTCCAGCATTTGGTGTTGTCAGTGTTTGGGTGTTGGTCATTCTTTTTTATTATTATTGAAATATAATTTACATACAATATTATATTAGTTTCAAGTATACAACAAAATGATTCAATATTTGAATATATTGTGAAATAATCACCAAAATCAGTGTAGTTACAATTTGTCACCATACATAGTTACAAAATTTTTTTTCTTGTGATGAGAACATTAAAGATCTACTTTAACAATCTATTCTCTGCATCTATGAGTTTGTATGTATTTTGTTTGTCAGTTTATTTTATTAATAATATTTCACATATAAGTAAAATCATATGGTACTTGTCTTTCTCTGACTGGCTTATTTTACTTAGCATAATATTCTCCAGGTCCATCTATGTTGTCTGCCACAAAGCGTAATATTCCCTTCTCTTTTACATCCAAGTACTACCTCATTGCATAAATGAACCACAGCTATTTTTATTCCCTCATCTATCGATGGACACTTGGGCTGCTTTGAAATCTTGTCTATTGTAAATAACACTACAATGAACATGCAGGGTGCCTGTATTCTTTTGAATTCAGGTTTTAGGCTTCTTTGAATATAATTCTGGAAGTGCCATTACTGGGTCATAAAGCAGTGCCATTTTAAATTTTTTCAGTAACTCCAGACTGCTTTCCACAGTGGCTCCACTCATCTGCATTCCCACCAACAGTGCACTAGGGTTCCCCTTTTTTCACGTCTTTGCCAGCACTTATTGTTTGTTGATTTATTGGTGATAGTCATTCCAGCAGGTGTAAGGTGGTATCTAATTGTGGTTTTAATGTACATTTCTCTGGTGAATAGTGACATTGAGCATCTTTTCATATGTGTATTGTCCATATGTCTGTATGTCCTTTTGGAGAAGTGTCTTTAAAGGTTGTTTGCCTATATTTTAATTGGATTGTTTGGGGTTTTCTTTGTGTTGAATTTTATAAGCTCTTTATAAATTTTGGCTATCGACCCCTTATTAGAAGTATCATTGCTGGATATGATCTCTCATTCAGTGGGTCATTTATTCATTTAGTTGATGGTTTCTTTGGCTGAGCAAAATATCTTTAGCTTAATGTAGTACCATTTGTTTATTTTTTCTTTTGTTTCCCAAGCATGAGAAGCTATATAAGAAAAATATACTGCTACAAGAAATGTCCAAAATTTTACTGCCTTTGTTTTTTTCTAAGATTTTTTTGGTTTTGAGTCTTACATTTATGTCTTTAATCCATTTTTAGTTTATTTTTATGTATGTTGTAAGAAAGTGGTCTAGTTTCATTTTTTTTGCATATATATGTTCAATTTTTTCAACACTCTTTATTGAATAGACTATCTTAACCTCATTGTATATTCTTGCCTCCTTTGCCAAATATTAATTCACTATAAACGCATGGGTTTATATTTGGGCTCTCTATTCTGTTCAATTGATCTTTATCTCTGTTTTTATGCCACTACCATGCTGTTTTCATTACTATGGCTTTGTAGTATAGTTTGATGTCAGGTAGCATAATTCCTTCAGTTTTGTTCTTCTTTCTCTGTGGCTAATACTGCTGTGGCTATCTGGGGTGCTTTGTGGTTCCAGATACATTTTTGGAATAGTTGTTGTACTTCTATGAAATATGCCATTGAAATCTTGATAAGAATTGCATTGAAGGTAAGGATTACTTTGGGTAGTATGGACATTTTAATGATGTGAATTCTTCCCATCTATGAACATGGTATATGCTTCCACTTATTTGCATTTTCTTCTATTTCTTTCTTCAGTTTCTTATAATTTTCCAAGTATAAGTTATTTTTATATTCTTGATTAAATGTATCCCTAGATATTTTATTCTTTTGGAAGCAATTATGAATGTAATTGTTTTCTTAGTTTTTCTTTATGATAGTTCATGATTGGTGTATGCAACTGATTTCTGGATATTTATTTATTTTGTATTCTGCTTCTTTACTGGATTCATTTATCAGTCCTAGTAGTTTTTTGGTGGAATCTTTAGGGTCCTCTATATAGTGTCATGTTATCTGCAAATAATGACACCTTTACTTCTTTTTTTTTAAATTTGGATGCCTTTTATTTCTTTTTCTTTTCTGATAGCTGTCGCTAGGACTTCCAATACTATGTTGAATAAGAGTGGTGAAAGTAGACATCTCTGTCTTGTTCCCTTTCTTAAGCAAAACACTTGTAGTTTTGCCCATTGAGTATGATGTTGGCTGTGGTTTTGTTATGTGGCTTTTATTATATTGAGATATGTTCTCTCTAGTCCCACTTTGTGCTGATGTTTTTTTAATCATAAATGAGTGCTGGGTTTTATTAAATGCTTTCTGTATCTGTTGATATGATCATATGATTTTTATCCTTCACTTTGTTTATTGGTGTATCACATTTATTGATTTGCAGATATTGTACCAACCTTGCTTCACTGGAATAAAGCACACTTGACCATGGTGTGTGGTTTTTGTAAATAATGTATTGCTGGTCCTGGTTCGATGATATTTTCCTAAGGATTTCAGCATCTATGTTCATCAGGGATATTGGCCTCTAATTTTCTTTCTTTGCAGTGTCTTTTTCTGGTTTTGGAATTAGGACAATGCTGGCCCCATAAAGTAAGCTTGGGGGTCTTCCCTCCTCTTGGATTTTTTGAATAGTTTGTAAAGAATAGGTGTTAATTCTTTGAATATTTGGTAAAATTCACCTGTGAAGCCATCTGTTTCAGGACTTTTGTTTATAGGGAGTCTTTGATTACTGCTTCAGTTTCACTAGTTGTAATCTCTCTATTCAGATTCTCTGAAAATTCTTGATTCAGTTTTAAAAGATTGTGTTTCTAGGAATTTATACATTTCTTCCAGATTGTCCAATGTGTTGGCATATAGTTGCTCCATAATATTTTCTTATTTTTTTTGTATTTGGTGTCAGTTGTTACTTCTCCTTTTTTATTTGTGATTTTATTTATTTTGGTCCTTTCTCTTTTTTTCTTGATGAGTCTGGTTAAAAGTTTGTCATATTGTTTATCTTTTAAAGGACCAGCTCTTGGATTAATTGATCTTTTATATTGCTTTTTAGACTCTATTTGGTTTATTTCTGCTCTGATCTTTATTGTTTCCTTCCTTCTGCTCACTTTGGGCCTTGTTTGATGTTCTTTTTCAAGATCCTTTTAGTGTAAGCTTAGATTATTTGAGATTTTTTTTCTTGTTTGATTTTTGAGATAGGCCTGTAATGCTATGAATTACCTCTTAGGATTGCTTTTGCTGTGACCACAGATTTTGGATTGTTGTGTTCCCATTTTCATTTGTTTCAAGGTATCTTTTCTTCCTTGATCTCATTATTAACCCATTCATTATCCCATAACATGTTATTTAGCCTCCATGTCTTTGTATGTTTTTCAGTTTTTTCCTTGTGTTTGTGTTTTTTCTATCTTCATACCATGATGGTCAGAGAAGATGCTTGATATAATTTTAATCTTCTTAAATTTATTGAAACTGGTGTCCTAACATGTGGTCTATCCTAGAAACTGATCCATGTGCACTTGTAAATCATGTACATTCTGCTGCTTTGTGGTGACATACTCTGAAGATACCTATTAGATCCATCTGATCTAGTGTATCATTTAAGGCCACCATCTTGTTGCTTTTCTATTTGAAAGATATACTATTTATTGATGTCAGTAAGGTGTTAAATCGCCTACTAGGCCTTTATTACTGTCATCCTCTCATTTTATGTCATCAAGATTTGCTTTACATATTTAGGTGCTCCTTAAATATGCTCTTATGTGTGCATTTTTCCCATGTATGCAAGGCTGGTTCAACATTCAAAAATCAATTAAGGTAATTAATCACATTTCATTTATACATAAGCATACATATATACTTATTTTTCTATATATACTTAAACATATATATATATATACACATAATCAAATATTGATGTTATTAATTTGAATAAACTTATCTATTAGATTAAGAATAACAAAAAAAGTTTCTATTTTACCTTCAAGTATTCATTCTCTGTGCTCTGCTGTTCTTTTTGTACATTTTTGTATTTTTTTTTTCTCCTTGTTGAAGAAATTCTTTTAACATTTTCTCCTGGGTAGGTCGACTTGCAACACATTTCTTCATTTTTTTTTCTGAGAAAATCTTCACTTTAGAAGGATAATTTTGTAGGCGATAGCATCCTAGTTAGGTATTTTTTCTTTTAAAACTGTAAATATTTCACTCCACTCTCTTGTTTGCTTCCTTTCTCAGAAGTTGATGTAATTTAAATATTTGCTCCTCTATATAGGTAACTTTCTCTTTAGTTTCTTTCAAGATTTTTTTCTTTATTTTTGATTTTCCAGAGTTTGAATACTTTTGTTTTTGTTTTTGCATGTGTTGTACTTGAGGTTCTCTGGGATTCCTGGATCTGTGGTTTGATGTCTGACATTATATTGGGGAATTCTTAATCGTTATTGCTTCCAATATTGCTTCTGTTCCTTTCTCTCTTTATTCTACTGGTATTCCCATTACACATATATTATACCTGTTGTTGTTGTTTCATAGTTCTTGAATATCCTGTTTTGTCATTCCCCCCATCTTTTTATTCTTTGCTCTTCAATTTTGTAAGTTTCTATTGTCATATTCTCAAGCTCAGAGAATCTTTCTTTAGATGTCTCCAGTCTACAAATGAGCTCATTTAAGGCAGTCTTAATGTGTCTATAACATTGTGTTTGATCTCTGGAATTTCTTTTAGATTCTTAGAATTTTAATTTTTCTGCTTACATTACCTATCTGTTCTTTCACATTCTATTTTTTCTTTAAGTCCCTTATCATATTAATCAGTTTTTTAAAATTCCTGACGATTCTAACATTCTTGCCATATCTGCCTCTGATTTTGATGTGTGTTTAGTCTCTGCAAACAATTTTTTTTTGTCTTTTAGTGTGCCTTATAACTTTTTGTTGTTGAAAGGCATACATGATGTACTGGATAAAAGAAACTGTTGTAAATAGGCCTTCATAATTTAGTGGTGAGGTGTAGAAGGACAAAGATAGAAATTATCCCTTATTTTCACATCAGAAAAAAATGCAAGTCAGAGACATCTAATAACATCTTTTGAAGTCCTAAAAGAAAAAATATAAATTTAACCTAGAATTCTATATTTAGCAAAAATATTCCTCAAAACTGAAGATGAAATAAAGGCATTTCAGACAAAACTGCAGATAATTTAGTGCCAGCAGATTTTCATTACAGAAAAAATGTAAAAAAATTTTGTCAGGCTGAAGGGAAGTAGTTCTAGATGGAAACTTGGATTTTTAAAAAGAGATGAAGACTCCTGGGAATGGTACATCTGAAGGCAAACATAAAAGACAGTTGTATTTCTTAAAAACAAAATTGTTTATAATACAATTAACTCTATAGAAAAACATTAACAATGCATTGTGTATTTAAGATATGTAGAGGTAATATGTATGTCAACAACAACAAAAGGTGGGGAAATTTTTAAGTTTCTTACATTTTATTTGAAGTGGTGTGTTACTTGTGGGTAGACTATTGTAAGTTAATGATACATATTGTAAATCCTTATTCAACCATTAAAATAATAAAATAAAGAGGTATAGATAATAAACTAATGGAGGAGGTAAATGCTATTCTAAATAGTTAAATTAAAAGGCATAGAAAGTGGACAAAAGGAGCAAAGTGCAGAGAAAATATGTAAAAAATAGCAGGATGATCAACTTAAAGTTTATTAACAATAATTGCATTAAATGTAAATGGACTAAATATACTAATTTTGAAAGGTAGAGATAATCAGTTTTGATTAAAAAACAAGATTCAATTAATATACTGATTACAAGAAGCACAGTAAATATAAAGATGTTGATAGTTTAAAAGCAAAAGGATGGAGAAAAAGCCAATTCATTATGAAGATATAACATTCCTAAATATGTATGCATTTAATTACAGAGGTTGAAAATACTTGAAGTAAAAGTTGACAGAACTGAAGGGAAAAAAGAGGACAAATGTACAATCTAATTATTGTTAGAGATTTCAATACTTCTCTTTCGAAATTTGAAAAAGAACAGAAAATCCATAAGAGTAGAGAAAAGCCAAGGAACACTTCAATCAACTCGACCTAATTGACATTACTAGAGTTATATGTTCAAAAATTGCAGAATAATTATTCTTTTCAAGTCAATATAGAACATCTTACAAAATAAAGTATATTCTGGGCCGTAAAGCAAGTCTCAATAAACATAAAAAATATAGTTTGACAACACTGAAAATAAATTACAATTAGATAACAGAAGTAAATTTTCAAAATTCCAAAATATTTGCCAGTTAAGCCACATAGTTCTAAATAAATTCTGAATAAAGAAAAAAAACAAGGAAAATTATAAATTTGTTAAACTGAGTGATAATAAAAATAGAATCTAACAAAATATGTGGGATACAGCTAAATTATTACACTAAGGGAAATTCATAGTTTTAAGTATATTAAAATAATAAAAGACTAAAATTGATGTACAGATTCAAGGAAAATCCAATGAAAATCCAATGTGGGTTTTTTTTATTTGACAGGCAAGCTGATTCTAAAATTTATAGGGAAATACAAATAACCTAGTATATCCAAAACAATTTGAAATTGAACAAATTTGAAGAAATTATTCTATGTGATTGCAAGACTTAATATAAAGTACAATAATCAAAACAATTGGTATAGGTGGATAATGAATTGATCTCTAGATAAAAACAGAAAACCCAGAAATAGATTTACACACAAAAAGTAACTCAACATGGATTATACAGCTAAAAAGAACACTAAATCTACAGAACATCTAAAAGAAAAAAATAGGAGAAAGTCTTTGTGATGTTGGTACAGACAATGATTTCTTAAATGGGAAAAATAATGTATATAAATGGAATCATACGTTTAATTTTTATTGTATTTTTACGTTTTTTATTGTTAGGTACGGTTGTCTCCATTTTCCCTCTACTTCTCTCCTCCACCCCAGCTATCCCCACCTCCCACCCTCAATCCTACCCCCTCTTAGTTTTGTCCATGTGTCCTTTACTGTTGTTCCTGAAAACCCTTCCCCCTGATACCCCTGCCGACCTCCCCTCTGGTTACTGTCAGATTGTTCTTAATTTCAATGTCTCTGGTTATATTTCGTTTGCTTTTTTCTTTTGTTTATTAGGTTCCAATTAAAGGTAAGATCATATGGTATTTGTCCCTCACTGCCTGACTTATTTCACTTAGCATAATGCTCTCCAGTTCCATCCATGCTGTCGCAAAGAGTAGGAACTCCTTCTTTCTCTGTGCTGCATAGTATTCCATTGTGTAAACATTCAACAGTTTTTTGATCCACTCATTTACTAATGGGCACTTAGGTTGCTTACAGCATTTGGCTATTGTAAATTGTGCTGCTATGAACAATGGGGTACATAGGTTCTTATGGATTGGTGTTTCAGGATTCTTAGGTTATAATCTCAGCAGTGGAATTGCTGGGTCAAAAGGCAGTTCCATTTTTAGTTTTCTGAGGAAATTCCATACTGTTTTCCACAGTGGCTGTACCAGTCTGCATTCCTATCACCATTGTGGTTTTAATTTGCATTTCTTTGATGATTAGTGATGTTGAGCATCTTTTCATATGTCTTTTGGTCATCTGTATGTTCTCTTTAGAGAAGTGCCTATTCAGGCCCTTTGACCATTTTTTTAAATGGGCTGTTTGGTTTTTTGGTGTTGAGTCTTGTAAGTGCTTTATAAATTTTGAATATTAACACCTTATTAGATGTATCAGAAAACATGTACTCCCAATATGTGGGCTGTCTTTTTATTTAGTTGATTTCCTTTCCTTTGCAAAAACTTTTTAGATTGATGTAGTTCCATTTATTTATTTTCTTTCTTTTGTTTCCCTCGTATGGGGAGATACATCCAATAAAATATTGCTTATAAGCAATGTCCAAGATTTTGCTGCCTATGTTTTCTTCTACGGTTTTTATGGTTTAGGGTCTAACATTTAAGTCTTTGATCCATTTTGAATTTATTCTTGTGTGTAGTGTAAGAAGGTGGTCTAGTTTCATTTTTCTGCACATATCTGTCCAATTTTTGCAACACCATTTATTGGATAAACTGTCTTTAGCCCATTGTATGTGCTTGCTTCCTCTGTCAATATTAATTGACTATAAAAGGTATGAGTTTATTTCTGGGCTCTCTATTCTGTTCCATTGATTTATGGGTTTATGCCAATATTATGCTGTTTTGATTACTATGGCCTTATAGTATAGTTTGATATTAGGTAGTGTGATTCCTCCAACTTTGTTCTTCATTCTCAGGATTGCTGTTGCTATGTGGGGCCTTTTGTGCTTATAGATTTCTGAAATATTTGTTCTAGTTCTATAAAATATTTCATTGGAATCTTGATAGGAATTGCATTCAATCTATGGGTTGCTTTGAGTAGTATGGACAATTTAATGATGTGGATTCTTCCTATCTATGAACAGGTTATGTGTTTCTGCTTATTTGTATCTTCTTCAGTTTCTTTATCAGTGTCTTATAATTTTCTGAGTACAGGTCTTTTACTTCCTTGGTTAGGTTTATTCCTAAGTATTCTGCTCTTTTTGTAACAATTGTGAATGGGAATGATTTTTTAATTTCCCTTTCTGTTAGTTCCTTATTAGTATATAAAAATGCAACTGATTTCTGGATATTAATTTTGTATCCTCCTACTTTATTGAATTCATTTATCAATTCTAGTAGTTTCTTGATGAACTTTTTGGGATCTTCTATGTACAGTATCATGTTATCTGCAAATAAAGATCATCTTACAATTTCCTTTCCAATTTGGATGCCATGTATTTCTTCTTCCTGTCTGATTGCTATGGCTAGGACTTCCAGTACAATGTTGAATAAGAGAGGTGAAAGCAGACATCACTGTCTTCTTCCTGATCTTAACAGGAATGCTTGTAGTTTTTGCCTATTGTGTATGATACTAGCAGTGGGTTTGTCATATATAGTCTTCATTATGTTTAGGTATGTTCCCACTAATCCTACTTTGCTGAGAGTTTTTATCATAAATAGGTGGTGAATATTATCAAATGCTTTTTCTGCATCTATTGATATGATCATGTGATTTTTATCCTTCATTTTGTTTACATGGTGATTCACATTTATTGATTTGCAAATATTATACCAAACTTGTGTTCCCAGAATAAATCCCACTTGATCACTGTATATCATCTTTTTGATGCATTTCTGTATTTGATTTGCTAATGTTTTCTTGAGGATTTTAGCATCAATGCCAATCAGGGATATTGACCTCTAATTTTCTTTATTTCTAGTTATTTACCTGATTTTGGAATTAGGATAATGCTGGCCTTGTAAAATGAGTTTGGGAGCCTTCCCTCCTCTTGAATTTTATGTAATAGTTTGAGAAAGAGAGGTGTTAATTCTCAGAATGTTTGGTAAAATTCACCTGTGAAGCCATCTGGTCCAGGGCTTTTGTCTATTGTGATTTTTTTTGATTACTGCTTCAATTTCAGTAGGTATAATTAGTCTATAAAAATTCTCTGATTCTTCCTGGTTTAGTTTTGGAAGATTGGATGCTTCTAGGAATTTTTCCCTTTTGTCCAGGTTGTCCAGTATATTGGCATAGTTGTTCATAATATTTTCTTACAATCCTTTGTATTTCTTTGGTATGAGTTATTATTTCTCCTTTTTAATTTCTGATTTTATTTATTTGGGTTCTCTCCTCTCTCTTTGATGAGTCTGGTTAAAGGTTTGTCAATTGTGTTTATCTTTTCAGAGAACCAGCTCTTGGATTCATTGATCAAATATATATTAACTCTCTATTTTGTTTATTTCTGCTGTGATCTTTATTATTCCTTTCCTTCTACTCACTTTGGGCATTGTTTGTTGCTCTTTTTCAGGTTCCTTTAAGTGTAAAGCTAGATGTTTATTTGAGTTTTTTCTTCTTTTTTTTTGAGATAAGCCTATAATGCTATGAATTTCCCTCTTGGGATTACTTTCCCAGTGTTTCACAGATTTTGGATTATTGTGTCTTCATTTCCATTTGTTTCAAGGTATCTTTTGATTTATTCCTTGATCTTGTTGTTGATCCATTCATTGTTTAATAACATATTATTCAGCTTCCATGTCCTTTCATGTTTTTCAGGGTTCTACTTGTGATTGATTTCTAGTTCACAGCATTGTGGTCAGAGAAGATGGTTGATGTGATTTCAGTCTTCTTAAGTTTATTGAGACTTGTCTGTGTCCTAACATGTGGTCTATCCTACAAAACATTCCATGTGCTTTAGAAGTATATATATTCTGCTGCTTTGGAGTGAAATGCTCTGAAGGTATCAAATCCATTTGATCTAGTGTGTCATTTAAGGCCACTGTCTTCTTGTTGATTTTCTGTCTGGAAGATCTATACACTGAAGTCACTAGGGTATTAAAGATCCCCAACTATGACTGTACTGTCAATGTCTCCCTTTATGTCTGTCAAGATTTGCTTCTTATATTTAGATTCTCCTCTGTTGGGTGTGTAAATGTTTGCTAGGATTATATTCTCTTCTTGGATTGTTCCCTTTGTCATTATGTAGAGTTCTTACTTTCTTACTATAGCCTTAATTGTAATCTATTTTGTCACATATAAGCCCTGTTACCCCAGATTTTTTTCCTTTTCCATTTACACAAAATATCTTTTTCTATCCCTTTACTTTTATTCTGTGTGTATCTTTTGATCTGAAGTGGGTCTCTTGGAGGCAGCATATATATGGGTCTTGTTTTTTTATTCATTCAGCTATCCTATGTCTTTTAATCAGAGGATTTAAGCCATTTACATTTAAGGTGATTATTGATAGATATGTATGTAGTGCCATTTTACTGTTAGACTGTTTTCCTGTTTTCTTTTTTTCTTTCTTTTTCTTCTTGTTCTTCTTATTAAAGCAAGCCCTTTGACATTTGTTGCAGTACTGATGTGATGTTAACAAACTCCTTTAGCTTTTCCTTGTCTTGGAAGCTCCTTATTTCTCCTTCAATTTTAAATAATAGCTTTGCTGGGTAAAGTAGCCTTGTTTGTTGTAGGTCCTTGCTTTTCATTTCCTCGAATACTTTACACCACTTCTTTCTGGCCTGAAATGTTTCTGTCAAGAGATCAGATGGCAGTCTAATTGGTGCTTCTTTATATGTAACTACCTGCTTTTCTGTTGCAGCTTTTAGGATTCTCTCCTTGTCTTTAAGCAATTTTAATTATGATGTGCCTCAGTGTAGGCATAGAACCTCAGTGTTAGGTACAACTTGTTTAAGACTCTATGAGCTTCCTGGATTTGTGTGCCTTTTTCCTTCACCAGATTATAGAAGTTTTCTCTCATTATTTCCTCAGACAGGTTCTTGATCCCTTGCTCACTCTCTTTTCCTTCTGGTATCCCTTGATACAGATGGTGTTATGCTTCATGTTTGTCCAAAATGTTTCTTAAGCTCTACTCATTTTTTTTAATTCTTTTTTTTTCTGCTCTACCCAGGTGTTTTTTTCTACCTTATCTTCTCAATCACTGATTCAATCCTCTGCTTTATCTTACCTACAGTGTATTCCTTCCAGTGTATTATTTATTTCAGATAATTGCATTCTTTATTTCTGACTGGTCCTTTTTATGGTTGCTATGTCTTTTTTTTTATGCTTTTGAGTGTACTTATACTCATTACTCTAAACTCTTTGATAAATTGCTTACCTCCATTTCATCTAGCTATTCTTCTGGAGAATTCTCTTTTTCTTTCATTTGGATCCTGCTTCTTTGTATGTTTTTATGTGTTAGGTAGATCTGCAAAGACACTGATGTAAGCCTTTGTCAGACACTGCTTGTGAGTGGCCCTGGCCAACCTGTTCGGAGCTATCAGTAATCCAGAGCATGTGGCTGCCTTTGCTGGGCCTGTTTTTGTGCTGAAAGAACCATGCTGCACACCAAGGTCAACTTTTATCATCATGGGGTCTGGGGAGGGTCAGCTGATGTCTCATAAAGCTCTCAAATATCTACCTTAGTTTTTAAACTAATCAGTGATAAATCCTCAAGTTGTAATCAGCAACCTGACTTAAGCTCCACAGGGTGGGGCGATTAATTCCTTCAGGTGGAACTCTTGCTTCCCCTCAGGCTGATGCTACTTGGAAAGTAGTGCTCTGCTTGAGAAAGATGGCTCTTACAGTTTGAGGAATGACTCAGAACAAGGATCCTGGCAGCTGTTCCTTCATTTCTATACCCAGAACCAGGAATCCCAGACTCTCCTCAAGCAGCTCTAGTCCACTCTGCCCTCCCTCTGCTGGAGTCCAGGGTAAGTGGCTGCAAATGAAATTTTGTGCATTGGCCCTTTAAGAGACTCTCTGAGTCTCTAGCCATCTCTTCTCTTCCTAGCAGACAGAAATCCTATTGCTCTTTACAGCTGGATGTTATCTGGGTTCCTTCTAGGCTCTGGTGCTATAGGCTAGGGAGCCCAGCCTGGGTCTAGACCCCATACTACTCAGTGGAAACCTCCTGTCTGCTGAAATATCCCTCTGGGATTTCAGTGTCTACCCATGGAGGCCCAGTCAGCCCTCTCATACCACCTCTGCACTACTACCAGTCTCATTGTGGTGAAGCTGTTTCTTCTGTCTGTCTGTGGTTATAAAACTTCTCTCCATCTAGTGTTCAGTTGTTTATTCAGGATGATTTCTCTACAGTTTAGTTGTTATTCAAGATTGGTCCTGGAAGGAGGTTAGTGTAGCTTCCACTTACTCTTCTGCCGTCTTAGACCTCTACATCCCACTTTTGAAAGAAATTCCATTTTTAGAGGGAACAAAAGAGATATAGTCATAAAAGGAGTTATGAATGTATTTTACATTAGCTTTATTTCTAGCAGCTCAAAAGTGGAAAAAAAATAGCACATATTTACAACCAGATGAATGGGTAAACAAACTGTTGTATATTTATTCAATGGAAATGTATCCATTAACAAAGAAGACCAAATTGCTAATACATGCTTCAAGATAATTGAATCTCAAAAATTTTATGCTAATTGTAAGTATCTATATCCAAAAAAGTACATACTGTATGCTTCCATTTTTATAAATTCAAGTGTAGGCAAAATTATGCTGTAGTAATAGAAATCAGATTGGTGGTGGTCTGGGGCTAGGAATATGGATGATTGACTGAGAGGGAACACAAGATAACTTTCTGGAAATCTTCTGTCTATATCTTCTTTGGGGTGGCAGCTACATGACTGTGTAATTTGATGAATTCATTAGATTTACCTTTAAAATGAGTGCATATGTTAAATGATGTATATTAAATTACAATTAATATAGTTAATTATACAAAAAAGTGGGTTTATTTCTTGACATACCAAAATAGTGATATTTTTAGTAGTATATTAAGGAGGGTGTTTTTAGTGCTTATGTAGTGCAGAGCTGTGAGTTAAGTATTATGGAAGAACACAAAATGGTATTGTTACCGAACAGACTTGTGGCGGGAGGCACGATATATTATTACTGAATGCACTCTGCTTCTCTCGGGGTCCACCTATACTAGGTTCTTCTTGCGTGCCACCAGGGAACTATAGCTCTCAATGTCATAGAGTGGTGAAAAGGAAAGGAATTATTTATTCAAAAAGTTATGCAGACTTAAGAGTAATGAGTTAATGTCTTCATTAAAATCCCAAAATTCCTTAAAACATCCACAAACACACACAGTCCTGCTTTCCCCTCTTTTGCCCAGTCCAGAGTATCATATCTTAGGAAAAGAAATAGAAGTCCATGGCTCAGGTAGCCCCTGGTGTTTCCTAGTAATGTGTGCTCAGCAGGCAGGCCTCCCTCAGTTCCTAGCACCATCAGCTGTGTCACCACCATGATCTCCAGTTCTTAATCCAAACCTGCATTGTACCCTCTGCTGGCCCATCAGCAAGAGTCATTCCACCCCTTTCCTTCTCTGCAAGGTCTCTCTTTCATTCTTTCAAATTGCTAAGAGAGAACTCTGCATCACTGCTATATCTTGCTTTCTTGCTTCCTAAGCTGCAAGGCAAAGGGAGCACCCAAAGCTATATGGTTTCCCTTTCACCAAAGCCGCATGGACCCCCTTCTTGCCAAATCTGCATGGGTCCCTTATCTTGCCAAAGCTGTGTGGTCCCCGCTGCCATGCCTCTTGAACCTGGATCTAAATTCCACAGCCAATCTTCCTCTGCAGTCCCATTTCTGACTCCTCCCACAATTGGCTACACCTGACAGCATTCCCAATTTTTCCAGCTTTCCTGGGCCACTACAGTAAGTCCGGGCAGGTGTGGCTGTGTGGTGTGGAGCCATGTCCAAGCTGTCATGCAGGTACTGTAACCAGGGGGAGTAGTTGCCTCCCAGTTTCATCATGGGTTGAAGTCATTCCCATCCCCCTGGCTCAAAGCTTGGCCACAGCTATTTAACATATCCATGAAACCAATTAAAAGTTATAGGTATATTAAATGACCATGCCTGAGGTTAGTTGCAAAGCTGTTGCTATGCCAAACAACTCTGAGTGGCCCTGCTCCATGTGTCCCATCCCCCATTTCAGACTTGTTGGGGTGAGGACATCCTATATTTTTAATATTTCCTGGATACTCTGAGTTCTGGACCCCATTACAAATCCCTCTTTGGGGGGTCCCCTGGCTGTACCCTGTTACAGTATCAGAATCATTCCCTATCAAGGAATTTAATATTTAGTTAGGGTAATGTGGTATGATTTTGCCCACATACTTAATCATATTGTGGTGAACTTGGTAAATAATGGCAGTGGTAGATGTAGAAAAGAGTTGTGAAGTTCTGAGTTAATGAGTTAATATATGAAAAGAATATAAAAAGCACAGTGACTGATAAATAATATGTGCTCAGCAAATGTTATTTCACTTTTCAGAGGATGGGAATTTATGTTTGAGGTGATGAATCAAGGTGTAATTGAGGAGTTGGTATTTAATGCAAGTGCTGCAGAATAGGAGGGTTTTTTCACAAGCATCAAGAAGGGTGGGGAGATATTCTGGTCAGGGGTATGTCATGAGCAAAGGTGCGGAAGTGAAAAAGCACCAGGTATATCCAGAAAAGTGAGATATATTTGATGTTCTCATTGGATGGAATGAAGAGTTTCATGTCAGAATACTAATAGGAGATGAATCAATAGGGCTAGATTATGGAGAGCACTTAAAACCCTATTTTAAAGTAACCTTATAAATTTTTTTTAAGATTTTATTTATTTTTTAGAGAGAGAAGGGAGGGAGAAAGAGAGAGAGAGAGAGAGAGAGAGAGAGAGAGAAACATCAATGTTCGGTTGCTGGGGGCCGTGGCCTGCAACCCAGGCATGTGCCCTGACTGGGAATCGAACCTGCGACACTTTGGTTCGCAGCCCGAGCTCAATCCACTGAGCTATGCCAACCAGGGCTATAACCTTATAAATTGCCAGTGCATAAGTAAAACAGATAAGAAGAAACAGATATTTTATCAGTAAAACATACTTTATAATTTCATTTTATATCATTATATATGAAGTCCAAACCAGAAATTGTTTTGATGAACACAAAACTGAAATCAGTGGTTGTTGGTCTCAGATGAGAGTTTTTGTTGTTGTTGGTGGTGTGTGTATGTGTTTAATGAGCCCCAGTTTCCACTTTATTTCTACTATATTTCCTTTAGGCTGTGTCGTATTCAAAAACTCTTAATTCAGATAGCTAAATAATTGTAAACAGCAGCCCTGTAAGAGTTTAAAGTACTTGCATATTTTTCAATAAAGCAAGAGGTTTACTTCAAGGTTTGCATAATAAATGTTTTAATCTAGTAGTACAAGTTAATGCATTGATGGTTTCCAGTGTGTTAAAATTTGAAGTATAACACATTTGAATGTACATGACAGCTTTTGTTATGGTATTCTATTGTTTATTATTTTTAAGTTGTAACTGGCAGAAACCCATCTCAAACTAGCTTAAGCAAAAAATGGGAATATATTGGCTTACATTATTACCAAAAAGCCTAGAAGCAGAATTTGGTTTTAGTTATTTCTGGCTGTGAGTGTGCTAACGTGATATAAAGATTTTTTCCCCCTATCTTATCTTCATTCATCTCTATTTTTCTTTTTGATTTTGGCTTCTTTCACTCTTATTGCTGATAGTCTTACTTCATGTACTAGGGAGCATGGCCATGACAATCTCAGGCCCACATGCTTATTGCTTCCAACTGAGCATAAGGGAGGATTTCCAGGTAGTCCGTGGGTCAAATTTCTCTCTGTGTGGCTGTAAGGGCAGTAGGAAGCAGACAGCAGTGTATTGTGATTGGCAACTACATCACAACAATAGCAGCATTCAGAAATTGCGCCTCCCCCTGCAGAAAACAAAAGACATAACATAGGACACAGTGAGCACACAAAAATTACTTTTTCCACAGTCCAATACAATTTTTAAGGAGTTAAGTATGCATTTGAAAAAGTGAAAATGAATTCAAACATTTGTAAAACCCAAAGAGCAGTATTATATAGTATATTGTTTGAATACTTTGGTCTTTGGCAATGGAGCAGCAGAAAACAGGGTCATGAGAGGGTGTCACGATGAGTAATGTTTCAGCAATATGGACAGCTGTCGTTTCTAATGGGACATTTGACTTCATTGAAATTGTGGTAAATTTGAACATGTTGTGGGCAATGAGCTACAGTGAAAAACCAAGGTATTAGGCTGCACAATTACTTCTTGGACATGAAGATAAAACCTAATTTAGAAGGAAGTACTTTTTGAGTTCAACAGTTTTAAGTAGCATCTTAACTGTTTCTTAGTAGGTGATATTTAGGAAAGGAAAGCCCTTAGTTTAAACAAGAGAAGGCATTAGAGAAAGACAATATGGAGGAACAGTGTAATGGGGTGTGTATGGGAGAACTCTCTGTTGAACACTACTGACTTTTAGTGAAATACCTCAAACTTTCAGTGCACTTCTCCAAGAAACTAGAGTGCTTCACTCCATATGGAAGTAGAGACAATAAAACTGATGTTCAAATAATTAAGTAGTCATTTCAGTAAAACCAGCAATGAACTGGAGTCAAGGTCTTGCCACAAACTGTTTGAGCTTGAGCAAGGTAAGTGACTTTCTTAGCTGTTTCCTCATTTCTGAAATGAGGGTGTTTATCTTGTTGATCACTGAAGTCTCAGTTACAGCAGTAGGCTGTGAACCTCTGAATCACCTGCTGGATGTTTCCCTCTTTTTCTATGTTGGCCTTGGCAACTGCTACCAATTAGCAGTTGTGCTTTGATGGATGTGGGAGAGGAATTTGATTTTGAATAATCCCTCTGATATTGTTGTAGGTGCTAAGCAGCCTTGGAAAGCAGATGAAAGAGGTATCTCATACCTGTACATACATAATAACAATGTGAATTCCATGAATCTATGTGAAGTCTCAGTTTTAAGGAGTTCCTATAAAAATTTATCAAAGACTTTGGTAGATAAAAACAGTGCAAAGAGAATATTGCACCTAATGTGATGATGTTGCATGTGTATTTCTGGTAGATTTCAAATGTGGAGCTTTTTCTCCCTTATGAAGATGCCAAAATCTTGCATCTAACGGTTCTAATGACATTTGCAGTAGCTTCTGTTCACAGACTCTCTGTCTCTCAATACTATCTAGTAAAGTAGTTATAGAATTACATTTTTTCCTGGAAGGAATATATCTGATTAAATGACCAAATCATTTTAAGGCAACACAACAGAATTTCATAAGAACTGAATCTGTTTCTTCACACCGATCATGCATGTTTTACTCAAGCATTGAGTCATTAGCATGTTTATAATGGTTCTAATTTAGCACAACATTTTCTGAATTTTATCCTTGAGTCATTTACAAATTGTTCATATTGAATAAACAAAGGAAACAGATTGCATTTTATACTTAGTAATTTATCTGAAAGAAGAGGGGAGGGTTAATTGTTTTAAAGTTTTGGTCTGTTTGGGGAAGTGAGCCTGCTTTTTTCATTGCTAGGCATAAATGCCATTTCTCATCTTTTCAGGGTGGGGGGGCTATGGAGGAGTAAAATGAAAAATTAGGACCAGAACAAGATTGGCCACTCCCAGAGGGGAGTGTGGAGCAAAAGGGGAGCTGGCACGAGATTATCCAAAACAGTTGGTGCATTCCTTAATGATCAAGTGCTTGAGAAGTCCAGCTCTTCCTGGCAGAGCATCTGTGTTGATGTTTATATCATTCCCTGCTGTATGGGAAAGGCATGCTTTCTCTTGCTGCTTGGCTAAAAATAGGATGGAATATAGCATTGTATGAGATATTTTAAGATAGCAAAAACATTTAAGAGGTTAAAGGTTTGGCTTTTGAATCAAAAAAGATCAGTGATACAACCGTGTTGTTCCTTGCAGACTGAATTTTATCCAGAGTTTGTCAGTGATTCGAACTCTTGGTTAAGCAAGTTATTCTAATTTCATTTGGTGCAGTCTGAAAAACCCACTCTGCTGTCTTTTCTGTCAGCTTCCCAGCATGAAGAGAAGGCCTGAAAACAGCCTCTATTTATACCCCCTTGTTCGTATTTGGAAAATCTGTTGTTTCATTGGAGAAGGGGAGAAAGGAGAGCACAAGTAGCAGTCTGGGGCTGTACTTTGTACGTTATCATGACTTCAAAATAAAACTGGCACATTTTAGTGTCTAATTATTTTTAGTGAGCTTGGAGGGTTTTAATTAAAATTTAAGAGTGCTCTTCAAGCTCTCCAAGCTCCAATTTTATCCCACTGTATTCTGAAGCACTTATCACTGTCGAAAAATGTACAGTAACAGGCGTGCACATCTCTATTTTCTAATGAAAAATGTGAGATGGATGATCAGCAGGAATATAAATATATATTGTCAAAATTACTCATAAACAAAAGTCAAAGGTATTTTTGACAAGTTATTGTTCTTGGATACAGAGACAATATATTACATTTGAAATGTATAATTCCTATGGTAAAAATAAAATGACTTGTTTTAATATTTTTAAAAAGAATTAATAAGGCAGTAGGAAATCTGCATATAGGAGCAGCAGCCATTATTTTTTCTCACTGAAATATTTTAAAGATATTTTCTATATCATGTTTCTAATGTTTTAGCAGTTCTAAATTTAAATATCACTTTGAGGTAAGAGGAACAAAATGTGTTTACTCACAGGTAAATTGTTTTAAAGTACAATAATTTTTTCCATTTATCTTTTTCTATTCCCCCCATGCTTTAGTTTTAGTGATGATTTTTAAATTTATTCTTTTTGAGCCATTTGAAATATCTTTATTTTGTGCAGAATACATGTTAATACTGCTGCAACTTTAGTAATTTAAAATTGTTCCTAAAATATCATCATGTAGATTAGGTAATAAATAGCTCACATATCCTCACTTTGAATTTGTCTTGTATTGTACAATTAATTATTAGCACGATAAAGCACTCTTAGCTTACCTGGACTGACACCTAGATATTGAGGAAACAGAAATGTTTCTTTGCAATCCATTATGTAGGATATTTGTTAAAAATTAGTTCTGAATTGTCTTTCCTTCTTCCTTAGAAAAAGTTTCTCAAAAAACTTAAATTTTCAGAGGAAAAGAAAAAAAAAAGCAAAAGCTATGCAGCTGAGAATTAATTTATAACATATCAAAACCTTTTACAACCTTGATCAAAATACAACTGAGAACTGAGAACTGAGTCCAGTTTTTGATTTTTGATAGTCCTTTTAAAATCACATTACTTACAAAAAATAAGGCAAGATAAATATAATAGAGTTCTGTATTTTATTGAGTATGAATTGGCTTTTGGAGGTTAATTCTTTCAAAATAAGAGGAATTAATTTTGGTATTTCCCACTTATACTGGGGTATATGGCTTGCATTCATTTTTAATATGTACATATGGTGACTTTTTATACTATAGTATTGTAGTTCTTTATCTCAATTTCCAAAAGTTATGCAGCTTCTCTCCTGTTTTCTAGCTGAAGTCAACTTAGTCAAAATACTAAAATTTGAATAGTCAAACTCAGGTAATGAAAATACTGTATATTGTTTTACTGTTTTGAGGACTGTGGCATCACCATAGCTACATTAGTTTTTTTCAAGTCAGTCATGTAAAACATATTTATCTGAATTAAATAATCCAAGAATATCTGGGTGATAGTCTTTTTTCCATCCAGAATCCTGCCTGACTGCTGAGTTAGAGCCACTGTGCATGGTCCCACTTTTTCCATGTCCATGATGCAAACTGTAGTTCTTCACTTATTTTGACCTCCAGTTTTTACAGCTGTACTTGAGGCAGCGTCTGACCTGATCAATTGCCTCTGTATAGCTAGTGTGCTATCGATGTAGTTGAAGCATGTGGCACAAGGAGGAAGAATACTTATTTTTTTCTACCCTTACCTGCACATTGTTTTGAGTGGGAAATCTTAAAATATAGATTTTTCATATATACCTTTATTACATATTTCTTCATTGCACATTAGAAACTTCTCAGTGATGACAGTGCTTTGCCTATGTAGTATTTGTTGACAATTTGCATTTTTTGGTATTTTTCCCCCTGTCTGCACTTGCTTTCCATTATAGTATGGAGTGAGCTTGCTACTAATTGTGGCATGCCCTTAGAGGTTTGGCAGTCAGATAATTAAGTACAAAGCTGAAAGTTTTTCAAGAGACTTCTCAGTGTTTTGAATCTCTCTGGAATCTGAGCATTGAAATTAAATGTTAACTTTGTATGCAGTGAGTTGTATTGTCCTATAGATAAAAGCAATCAGTGATTGTTATGAAATATTTTCATGAGCTATAATAGAGACATGCAAAGGCTGATTTATTTTTTCCCTCAGTTTCTTCTGTTGAAATGGGATCACATCTAGTTAGGTCAATTTAGCGTTATGGTGAGGATTAATTTTCTAGTGGGAATGTGAAATGCTTTGAAGTCATTAACCATTTTATTAATGAGTAGCTTTTATGTAAAGTTGTGTCCACATGGTTTGATTTACATTTGAAGTGTGTATTCCTGTTGTCCATATAGTTATATTTTTCTCCCATGAAGTTTAAGCATTCTTCTCCTGGAGCTTTGAATAAATCTGAAAGATTTCTGGTTTATTTATAGAAATGAGAGACATATATTTAAGCCCGTTTTATATTTATTGTGTTTCTAATCCTAGTTTATGAACTTGCTTTGAGTCTGTGATCATTACTAGTAAATTGAGCTTTTGTCTTTTACCATTATAATATATGCTCTCGATTCAAATTTTAACCAAACAAGCTATGCTTTAGCATTTATATCAGTGACAAGCATTTTAGTGCAATGTTATAACATGTATGAAAGGGTGAAAAAAAAAAACTGGGCAGGATAGGAAGTTGAAGATGCTTTGCTGATTATTCTTACCCATGATCTGATGTCCCATCAGTCTCTCTCAGAAATTTAAACCCTATTTGTGGAAAAGTAATCTCTGATGGGCACGGCTTTGAAGATTGACTTCATAACTCTCAAAACTCAGTATTATGTTTTTTATGATTTAGCATAAATACAAAATATGTATAGAACAAAGTACACACCTTCTTCTGAATTTAAAATAAACATAGACAGAGACCATTTTGGAAATTAGATAAAAACTGAATGTATACATAGGCATGCAGGCCCTATCTGGTCACTCAGAATCCAGTTTTTAATCACAGTGGAAGATCACTTGTTGAAGCCTAAGAAAAATTTAGTAGAAAAGAATGGAAAGAAAGAAGGAAGGAGGTAACGAAGCAAAGAAGTAAGGGAAGGGCAGGGAGCTTTCTCCTAGTAGAATCAAGCTGGCTTCTATTTAGGAAGAACTTTAGCTTCTGTGATAGCGAACTAGTGTGGTTGTTTTTTGTCAGCCGTTTCAGGATGCACCGATCTGGAGATCTGGAGATCTGGATTCCATCCATTCCCTGATTGACTGGTCACATCATGGACAAATGTTCATTGTTTTCACCACTACTGCCTAATCGTGCAGTGGTCTTCTCATCTCTTACCCAGGGCTCACTGTCTTTTTCTAAAGCTTATCTAGTTTTTAAAACCCTTTATCCACCTTGACCTTACTGTCATTCTGAAAAATTCAAGGAGGATTTAGAAGCTGGAGAAAAAAAAAACAGAAAGGAAAAATGCTAAAGAGATAGGTACTAAAATGAGAAAGGAAAGGCATTTGGATATGGAATAACAATTTAAATATAATTTTAAAAAGAAGTTATCAGATTTTTGACACTTGGAATGTTAACGTTTAATGGGAGTATGCTTTATACTAAGGATTTAGTATTTAAATCTGCATTCCCTTTTGGAAATGTGGCCTATTAAGATGTGAGGCTCAAAAGATACATGTAAATAGTTGTAAGCAGTAGCTTCAGTTGCAGACCCATCAAAATAGAGAGAAAAAAGAACTCACTGAGAAAAATTTTCTAATTATTAAAATATTCTAAAGTTTGTATTTCTGTAGCCTTTATGAATCTTTATAGTAATAGATGCAATCACTCCCTATAATCTACTAGGCTACTTAGAAATGCAGTAGGGCAAAAAATGTTTAAATAAATATTTTCTTGAAAAGAATGTGCATCTCTTTTTATATAAGAGAACTGTATTAGCAGTTTTCATTATCTTGACTTCATTTTCTTTGCATTTTGCTAGAAATGGGTATTTTACAAAAGTTGCCATAAGTTTATTTCTTTTTTAAGGACAAGTGGTTACAGGTTGATTGGTGTTTTCTCCCTTGAAGAATTGTCTTTTTTTCTTGAATAGCACACAAATTTTGCCTAGAATTAAAAAATAATCACCTGATTAAAAGGAATGTTATCTAAACTTAAATACATAAGGAAGAACACCTTTTTCTGTCCTATCAGTTTAAGAAATGATAAATGCTGACTGAATATTAATAGAATTATACTTATAATACCAAGATAATTTTACTGAGCATTATCTTTTTTTCTTGGGAACAGTTTAAATAATTTAGCAAAAATAAATTTAGTTGTGATATTTTGTAATAAAGTAATATAATTGTCTGTATCTTAGGTTTAAAACAACAACATAAAATAGCTTTGATCATTTTTAAATG
Source organism: Phyllostomus hastatus (assembly GCF_019186645.2). Classification (NCBI taxonomy): domain Eukaryota; kingdom Metazoa; phylum Chordata; class Mammalia; order Chiroptera; family Phyllostomidae; genus Phyllostomus; species Phyllostomus hastatus. The sequence goes on along the minus strand of NW_025334037.1, from coordinate 7,072,507 downwards.
ATAGAATTTCTCCATAAACTGGCCTTCTAGATTTGTTAAATTTAATAGTTATAAAACATATGTGCAATATTTTTAATTCTTACTTTTATATTTTAATAGATTCCTCCTGCATGGAAAAACTACTTTCAAAAGATTGGAAGGAAAAAATGGAAAGACTAAATACCAGTGAACTTCTTGGAGAAATTAAAGGTACAATATACAAAATATCACACATATCAATGTGGAGATGTTATTTTGTATAATGACATATTTGTTGACCTTCTGTACTTACCTCTAATACTTGTTTATATATGAGAGGGTAAATGTATTGTATATCTCTGAACTTTTGTTCTTTGTAAGTTTATAGAATAAAATTTTTGCCCTCTTTTTATTAGTCTATAACACAAATTATAGGATAAAGTGCTATATTAATTTACTTAACAAAAAGTATGAAAATGAGAAAATGTTATATCAAAGATGAAGAGCAAATTAGAGATGATTTTAGTCTTTGTCATATAATAGCTTAGTTTATGAATCCAAATGATTAATTTGCAATTTTTCTGATCAAAAAGGGTCAACCACCGCACTTATTTAAAAAAAGTTTATAGACTGTGCTGTACATGATGGTTTATGGGTGGATTCTGAAGCCTGTTTATCTGTTCTTATCCTAGCTCTGCCATTTACTAGGTGAGTGACTTTGGGCAAGTCACCAATCTTTTCTGTGTTTTGAATTCCTAGTATCTAAAGTGGGGTAATAACAGTACCTACCTCATAGGCTCATTAAGTAAATTAATACATGTAAAGCTTTTAGCATAGCACCTGGCACTTAAGAAAGCACTCATGAAGAGTAAGTTTTAGTCATTATTCACATGCCTGTAGGTTGCTAGGTTGATTAATCTTAAACAGATTTCACAGGACTTAAAAATCTCATGACCTCTTACCCTGATGAGGATGAGAATCTTAAGTTTTGAAGTTATGTGATTGATGCTCTTCTGATACATGTTAAGAAGTGGACAATCCTAGTACATTACAGAATTAAGTTACCCTATCAATGAAGATGTTATACTTCTTACCTAACTCTCTCTTTTGTATTCCTTTGTGGAAGTGAAGTACTATATTACTAGTTTTTGATATCATGAATAGAACCCATAATCATTAATTAATTCTATCAATTGTTCCTTATGAGCAGTTATCACTCTGACTTGTGCTACCATTTTGGAAGTGAATTAGATTAGTTTTCTGAATTTATCAAACAGCTTCAGGTGAATCTTTGTATTGGTCATGGATAATATCTCATTTAAGATGAACATTTGGCGATAACTATCTGATGAAAATGTTATTTTGAATTTAGACAGAAAATTAAGGTTCAGGAATGTTACGTTTAGTTCAAATGAAGAGAAAAGGAAGTCATCTTTTTCCCAAGGAATAAATAATAATTCATTCCATTAACTAACACAGTACCAAAATCAAGTAGAAATTGGATAGTATTTTGAATTTCACTGCTTCTGCTTCGTACTTATAAAGGCCACTTGCTATTTTGGAAAAAAAAACTCAACATATAACGGATGGGTAGAAAGTCATTAGTGACATATTCTTTATCCAGCTGCAATAACATGGTGTGTGCTACTTTGCACGTCATTCTGTGTTTTCTTTCCTTTCCAAAGTCATTGGTTTTATAAAAGTGAGAACAGAAATGGTTTATGCAAAGGCAAGCTTTTGCCAGCATGAATGATGGGGGTCTTGCTTTCTTTTAGTAATGTGGAAGCTAACGTTTTATTATGTTATGATTAAGCATTGAGTTTTTAAGCATTGGGTTATCTTCTATCCCTTGCCCCCACTTCCCACCGTACTTTATTTTTAATTCTAATTACGATTTTAAAATGGAAAAGTTGTACTAGTCTTAGATATTCAAAATGCATACATCTCAAAAGTGAAATGCATGCAAAATTAGGCTTTTTAAATTCTTTAAGTTTTTTTCCCTGGATTCTGCAGGAGGTAAGTGAACTGTCATTTGTGTGCTACTCTCAGTTTTATGGGCATTATGATAAGATTCTTATTAAATTTTTCATGTTGGCCCTGGCTGGCGTAGCTCAGTGGATTGAGCGCGGGTTGCAAACCAAAGTGTCACAGGTTCGATTCCCAGCTAGGGTACATGCCTGGGTTGCAGGCTATAACCCCCAGCAACCGCACATTGATGTTTCTCTCTATCTCCCTCCCTTCTCACTCTGAAAATAAAAAATAAATAAATAAATAAAATCTTAAAAAAAATTTTCATTTTGGTTTGTTCTACACTTATTCTACATAAAGGTCTCTTCTTATATCCTAATATTCTGTCACTATAAAATTGTACAGAAAATATAACAATAATAATAAAAACTACAAAAAAATAAAGTAGGGATCACAGTGATTCAATCACTGCTAAAATTCAATGTACATTTTTAGTCTATGTGAGATTAGACCTAAATTAGTTATAATTATTCTGAAATGTCAAAGTGATCTAAATAGTATCTCTGAGACATACATACTATTGTACATTATCAGTATTCAATGTTATATCTCAAGCATTGTGCATTTTTACTAACTCACTATTTTCCATCATCATAAAATTCATGCATATTTATTGTAAAAATTAAGAAATTAAAATTAAAAAAAGAAAATAAAATTTTATTTAATTCTACCTGTATTATACAGGACATTCTTTTCATTTTAATTTGTGTATATACATGTTAAATTTTTTCTTGAACTTAGAATCATCTTTTTATCATTTTTTTGTATCTGTCTTTCCCATCTAAAGATATATTGTCAATTTTCTTATGATTAGGCCATTGTTTTTGCTGAAAATATTGCATAAAGTGAGGTTCTCATAATTTAACTGAGTCTTGTATTCAATATTTCAGTTGTTTTTATTGTTTGTCATTATAAAGTAAATCTTGAATATGGATAACTTTTACTTTTCAGTACTAACTAGTGGCTATTTCTTAGAATATATTACTAAAAAGTGAAATTCCTACCTCAAAGAGTTATTGTTTCTTAAAAGGCTCTTGGTACACATTGCCACATTGCCCTTCAGAAAGGGGCGGCATCCTGTCCTCTTACCAGCAGTATCTGCAGGTGTTGTTCCCTTGTCCCGAATACCAAGTATCATTAACTTAAAGTCTCTCTCCAGTTTTAAAGGGAAAATAACATATCATTGCTGAATCATTTTGAATTACTTTGTTATTGAGAATGAAGAGTTTTACATAAATTTTATATTAAGTATCTCTTTCTCTGTGAAAAGCCTGTTTATGTTGTGTGCCCATTTTTCCTTTAAAGGATTTGTTTAATTCTTACAGTTTTGCAAGATAATGTACAGGGTGAGGAAAAAGTTGGTTTACAGTTGTTCATATGGAAAATAATTCAATAATTAATAAATAATAATACAAGGATAAACTTTGTGCTTTGTGTGCTCAAGTATAAATGGACTTTTGCCCCACCCCACCCTGTATGTTTTATGGTATTAATCTTCATCTGTCATATTCAGGGTCATATACACTTACCATATAAAGGGTCCACAAACTCTTCACAAATAACATCCCATTTTTATTATAAAATCTTTTATTACAAAATCATAAGCATGTAATTCTGTAACATAACAATATCACACTGAAGCACACCATATGACATTTTAGGTGACGTGTTCAAATTAAAACTATAAAATATTACACTCATATTATTATTACCCTACCAACCACACTCCAGCAGGCTCTATTTCTGCCAGACTTGTATGTTATTTTTTTTTCTTTACTTTATGATTTTGTTGTCAAATTGTTCCCTCTTTTTTTAATGCTTTTTTCTTTCTGTTGGATATTTGTTTAGAATGACTTCCCCGATTCTGAGATTAGATAATAATTCTGTATATTTTCTTCTATTTCTTTGTACTTCTATATATTTAACTCTTTAATTCCTCTTGAATGTATTTGGATATATAATTTCATCCAGAAGTATAATTTTTTTCTCAAGCAGTTGACCAAATATTTCTGCATCATTTATTAAGTAATCCATCTTATCATTTCTGACTTGAAATAACATCTTTCATTACATACTAATTGCGTATTTGGAAACATTTCTCAGTTTTTGGTTCTATTCCCATTGATCTGTGTGTCTAAAGTTTTGTTAGTGCTCTGCTATATTAATCACTGTAGCCTTACAGTATCTTTGAAAAGTCAGTATTGAAGCCCTGGCTGGCATAGCTCAGTGGATTGATCACGGGCTTCGAATCAAAGTGTCGCAGGTTTGATTCCAGTCAGGGTACATACCTGGGTTGCAGGCCACAGCCCCCAGCAACCACACATTGATGTTTCTCTCTCTCTCTCTCTCTATCTCCTTCCCTTCCCTCTCTAAAAGTAAATAAAATCTTTAAAAAAAAATAAGAAAAGTCAGTATTGCATGACCATATCCATAGTTTTTCTTTAATGTGTTTGCACACTTCTCTAAAATTTATTTTAGACTTATAATTATATATTACTAATTGAAATTCCAAAGTGATATCTTAAAAGATTATTTTATATAAAACTATGAGGTAAACTAATAACTTTATAGTATTGAGTCTTTCCATTCAAAATCATTTATTTTTCTTATGTCCCTCAACAATGCTTTTTTAAAAGATTTTATTTATTTATTAATAGAGAGAGGGGAAGGGAGGGAGAAAAAGAGGGAGAGAAACATCAATGTGTGGTTGCTTCTCACCGGGCCCCCACTGGGGACCTGGCCTGCAACCCAGACGTGTGCCCTGACTGGGAATTGAACTGGTGGCCCTTTGGTTTACAGCCCGAGGTCAATCCACTGAGCTACACCAGTCAGGGCCAACAATGCTTTATTTTTAAAATACAGACCATGCACATTTCCTTTGATATTTTTATTATAATAGTTAATTTTTTGCTTGTTTTTGTGAATGAGATACTCTTCATTCCATTTTCTTTCCATTACTGTGTTTAGGGATGTTAGTGAATTTTGCTGGTTCATTTTATAATTTCCTTTTTTTGAAATTGTTGTTCAAGTACAGTTTTCTCCATTTTCCTGCATCACTCTCCCCCTCCCCACTCACCCCCACCTCCCACCCTCAATCTTATCCCCCTTTAGTTTTGTCCATGGGTCCTTTATACATGTTCCTTGCTGACCCTTTCCTTTCTTTCCTCATTACTCCTCTCCCCCCTCCCTTCTGGTTGCTGTCATTTTGTTCTTTATTTTAATATCTGGTTATCTTTTGCTTGCTTGTTTGTTTTGTTGATTAGGGTCCACTTAAAGGTGAGATCATACAGTATTTGTCTTTCACCACTTGGCGTACTTCATTTAGCATAATGCCCCCCAGTTCCATCTACATTGTTGCGAAGGGTAGGAGCTCCTTCTTTCTTTCTGCTGCATAGAATTCCACTGTGTAAATGTACCATAGTTTTTTGATCCACTCATTTACTGATGGGCACTTAGGTTGCTTCCAGCACTTGACTATTGTAAATTGCATTGCTATGAACATTGGGGAACATAGGTTCTTTTGGATTGGTGTTTCAGGATTCTTAGGGTATAATCCTAGCAGTGGAATTGCTGGGTTAAAAGGCAGTTCCATTTTCAGTTTGTTGAGGAAATTCCATACTGTTTGATTTTCTTTATTATTAAAAATTCTAGTCATAGTTTATTAAGCATTTCTATGAGAAATTACATCTTATTTAATGGCATATCTTATTGGTTTGTGTTTTTCAAATTAATTGATGAAATAAACCCTGATTAGTCCTGGGTACTCTTGTTTCAATGTATTGCATAATTCTATTTCCTTATATTACAGTCGTTATTTTTTGCATCTGTAATCATAAATGAGATTAGTTTGTGTTTTACTTTATTTATATTATCTTTGTTAATATTTAGTACCAGCATTCATAGTTGAATTGGAAAACTTTTTCCTCTTTTTCTGGACTGTGTAAAATGTTGAGTAGATAACATTAAAGTTACTTATTCCTTGAAATTGTGAAACAATATATTGATAACGCCTCTAGGCCTAGGGTATTCTTTGGAAATTTTTTTGTTTTACATTTTTTACTTCTCTTTAAATCAGAAAAATAGTCTTGGAAAGTTGTATATTATTTGAGATCTTCAAATACATTAGTGTTTTAAAATACAGTATCATTTATTTTGAGTTTTCTATTTATGTGCTGTTATATGTTTCATTTTCAGTTTTGCATATTTGTGTTCTCTCTCTTTTGTTTCTCCATTTTACTTGCTGGTGCTTTTTCTATTTATCTCTCTCCTCTCACTTCCTGGTAAGGATCCACTTTTTAGATTTATTTGTTAATTCTGCTGCTTTTAATTATACTAACTATTTAATCTTGCTTTTACATTTATTATCTCTCCCTTGTTTTCCTTGTACTTTTTCTTTTCTTTACTTTCTGATACCCTTTAACTTCCTAAATTGAATTCTTCATTTTAAACATTTTAAATTTAAGAATAAAGGCACTTTGGGCCATAAATATATTTGTAGAAATAGCTTTATGTATTCCATAAATTTGACCCTTTGGAATTCTAATAGTCATTATTTTTTAAATAGTCAATATTTATATTGTTTTCCAACTGACCTTATGTTTATTTACCATTCTTAACTTTACATTTTCTTTTGGATTCCAGTTAATGAAGCTGGAGAAGGGAGAAAACAGCCTATACCACTAGAAAATTCTATATGATAGGTTAAGTGTTACAGGAAGAATTGTGGGCAGCAAACTGGATAAGAGTAGTATTGAAAAAAATGAATCTTTAATGCAATGAGCTTACTATTACTACATATTACAAAACAATATATTAATAATTTTAGATCTTATTTTAAAAATTCTTTAAAATAAAAGTCTTATCTAAATGAAGTAAAGCAGTATTTCAAAAACCCCTCAATAGGGGAGAGTCGGAACATTGACAGAGCTTGAGAAGTTATGAATCGTGGATTCTCAGTGGGTCTGGATCCGAGTCTTTGACATTTATGAGACAGTCCCCTCCCCCACCCCCACAACGTTTCTATGGGTAGTCTCTCCAGTAGCAGCATTCATTGAGTCTAGAGTGCTGTAAGTGGCACAGATTTAATAGGAGTAATCTCAAAGCAATGTTCAAACCACAGTAACATTATTACATGTACTGCTAAGTAACTTTATTAAGCACTTAAATGAAATATAGTGTAAAATGGTTAGACGTGTGCCTTGGTCTGGTTATAGCTGATGTATTGTGTGCTAATTAAGGTACCATGTTTTAAAGCAATCTGCTGTCAAATCAGAAGTTATCAAAAGTGCCTAGAATGGTGGAGAGCCATGAAAGTGTAATAAGAATAGTAATTAAGGACATAGGGAAGTCTGGTCTCATAGGGGTCAGCAGGCTGAAGTCTTGTTGAACAGGAGAGGATAAGAGTTGTTTTGTGCTGTAATAGGGAAATGGTTCTCAATGTACAACAGACCTTAGCAACAGCCAATGACTCTCTGACATTGATAGAGTTGGACTGAATTAAGAGAGGGTACCTTAAATATAGGTGGTCAAGAAATCTTTGTTCCTTATTCCATTCCTTATTCTGTTCAGAATAAATGAGTGGGTGAATGGATGCTTCAATAAAATAACATCAGTGGAAATTTGGCTGTGGAAAATTTTAAACAGGGGTGTTGTAGAGCACAGATGGCAAACACAAGGCCCACCCACCAAATCCGGCCCTCCACCTTGTTTGATCCAGCCCAGCACCTTGTTTCTCCCCTGGGGGCAGCACCTAGCTCTCGCTTAACTGTTAAGGAGTAGTTACATTTATACAGTCCTAACATTACATTCAGCCCATTACATTCAAAGGCAACCTCGAGACTGAGGTGGCCCCTGGTGAAAATGAGCTTGACTCCCTTGTTGTAGAGGGTGTGTGTATGCTAGTGGGATGTTATGACATCCTAAGGTTCTTTCAAAATTAATATTAGTATTATATTATATTTTCTTAATTATAAAGCTGGTCTTTGAAATATTATCTATTTTCTGCCAATAAATAATTATTACTTTTAAAAGTTATTTAATTGTTTACAAAGAAAACAAAGTACTAAAATATATGTTTTATTTTATTTGATTCTTATAACAACCCAGTGAGGAAAATATTATTACATTAATTTTACATATGAGTAAAAGGAGACTGAGAGAAATTAAGAGGCATGTTTGGGTTACTTAGAAAGTTTGAAAGGGCCCTGGTCTCTTAGTTCAGTTGGAGTATCATCTTGTGCACCAAAAGTTTGTGGGTTTGATCCCCAGTCAGGGCACATTCGTAGGTTGCAGGTTCCATGCCCATTTGTGGCACGTCTGGGAGAAAAAAAACGTTGTAGAGGTAGGATTTGAATTCTAATCTCTAAAGCCTCATTTAATATAATACAGAGCAATTTTCAAATTCTTCAGTCTTAGAAATCTGAAGCGGGTCAAGGGGAAAGCAGGCTCTGGGCTATTTCTCCGTCTCACAACACACAAACAGTGAAAATACTTCCACGTTTACCCTTTTCCATGTAAATGAGGGAGTATAGTAATGCCAGAGTGGTTATAGGTAATACAGTTTCTCTCCATGATAGTGTCTATTTTACCTACTGGTAGGGTCCATAACCTGCTCATTTGTTTCAGTTGTGCCAAAGGAGTGAGAATGCCAGGATATTTATGATTATGAAACATTTTTAAATGCAATGGTGACATATACATGGTGTCTACAGCATTAAGATTCCTCCTCTGTCTCCATAAATGGGTCTAGCTTTCTGTGGATTATAGAAGAGAATCTTAGCCAGCCTCCCGTTTCTGTACGCATGCCTCTGGATGCTGTGGCTGGCCTCTCCTCCTCAGGGTGAGGGCGCCTCCCTGGGCAGTGTGCCAGAGAAACAGGAATGGTGGTTGTTTGAGTTAGCACAAACTGTTTGTGCTCGTGTTTGTCAAACACACAGATGATCAGAGAGACAAAAATAATTATGTGATATGAACCAAATAAGGAAAATAGTGTTTTCCTTCCTTGGTCATTTGTGATTAATCATTTCAATATTTACATTTCGTGATTAAGGTAGATGTGCTGTAGGTATACTCTCCTGCAGCTTAGAAAAATGAGTCTCCAATAGGTGAAAACAAGTAATTGAACAAATGTTTTTAAATGGAAAATTCTATAAATGATTTCCAATGTGTTTCAAAGCCAGTGTTGAAATCCAATTACTTATATATTTATTCAACTAACATGTCTGAGAGGTTTGTTCTAGAGCCTAAATGTTATTAAGTATTGCTTCCTATTACTTCATTAGTGTTGTTACTAAAGAGAAGTAAAAGTAGTAACTATGTTGCCTAAAATAGTACAAGCACACTACAGTTGTGGTTGGCACAAATACTACATTAAAATGTGAATTTATTATATAATATTGCTACTGTGTGCCACTGAGAGCCTGGTTTCATTTTGAGTTTTGATTGCAAACATAAATCTTCAGATGAGAGCACAGGCACACAAAAGCATGTTTTTTTTTCAGTGCATGATAGATCTTTGAAGATCAAATAGTTGAGGTTATTCTTGAAGTAAGTTAAGCAGTGCTGATATCACCAAAGGGTCAGATGGATCTAACAGCATTCCCATGGAATTAGTGTTCTGCGTCACAAGTTACTACCTTAAATGCCAATTCTTTCCCCCAGTTTATTTACTTTTATAGTAAGGGCCTTAAATTGTATCTAAGGACTCTGATTGCTTGTTCCATATATTGCCCTTTCTACAGAATGCTAAGTGTTTTAGGAATAGTAAATCACAGTTACTGGTGTTTTCTGTTATAGGCAATCACAGAAGGACTAGAGTGGTTTTCTAAGAGCTGTGGCTGTACACTTTACATATTCATTTATAAATGAGTTTTTCTTGAATTTCTCTTTAAACATTTACAGCAATTTGTTCATCTGAGAGAACTTAAAAAAATCTGGAAATGTTTAGAAGCAAATCATTTGTTACTTTTCAACTCCAATAAAATCAGCAAAGTTCATATACCTAGTGATTCTTTCTGTCTCATTAGGAAAATGGGTGATACAGTGATCTATCAATGTGTAGAACTCATGTATTTTGAAAAATTTAAATTGTTATTTCTAAGACAGATGTTAGATTGCTCTAGAAACCAGCTTATGAAACAGACTGAGAGTACATATGTTGTTTTCTTACTTCTCTGTTTGTATAAAATAATGTAGTAGTATCACTATTTTCTGTATAAATCTGTATAGTTGTAGAACTTCAGAGTAATGTCTGGAATCATAGAATATCAAAAAATTAGAGCTGAAAGGGCATTGCATATTACATAATCCAACTTATTTTCTGTATAGGGACCCCAATATCCAGAAAAGTTACTGCTCTACATCACATAATAAATTATTAAGGTGGAAACAAAATTCACCTCAGATAGCATGTTTATCCCATTTTATATAGTTTTTTGGTTGTCTTGTAATCAATTGTAATTATAGCAAAGTCCATGAGCTCATTTTGCTAACAACAAATGCATACTACAACTAGTTTTATAAATATACAAGCATTATAACACAGCAACACCCATCCATAGTTTTAAAATTATACCACTTTGCATGAATGTAGACATTTCCAAGCTCTCCTTTGTACTTTCCGTTATAAACATCTTCTACTTCTTTTGAAGTCTGTATGATATACATACAAGCAATTAAAACCTCCCCCACTTGGGTTCAGAGACACAAGGATTTCTTAATTAAAATTCAAACAAAAGCTACTGGCAAAAATTACTATATGATTAAGGCCTAAAGTATTATGATACATTAGAATCATTGTTAACTGTTGGGATTAAAAGAAATCAATATGTTGGGGGAAAGACCAGTTGGACTTAATTAGTGAAATCAATGTTTACATAAAAGAAAATACTGAAGTTTAATAACAGGTTCTGGTTATAAATATAACACTGACTAAAACTGTTCTTTGTTATTATTACATTGACCACATAATCATATTTTAAATTCACTGAATAAAACTCTGAAACTTCTTTTTAAATAGTCAATTATTATAATTAAAACCATAAAAATTTAAAATTATATCTGGTTTCAAAAATTTCAATTATAAAATGTTCTTAAATGTATAGCCACCTATTACAAAATACTTCTATTGATTTCATTTTTAAAAGGCTAATTTGAGCAATAGCTACAGCCTAGAGTGTGAAAAGAGGCAAAATTGGTCAGAAGTAAAAAAGATCCAAAGTATTCTTACACAATTAAGATTATATTAAATATGTATTAGTCTATTTGGTGACATATCGAGATAAAGAGAATACATTTTGATATAATTCAAAAACAAGACATTTTACTCTTTTCTTGCTGATTGCTGTGATGAAAATAAACATTGTAACCAGCATGGGGAAGAAAACTATTACTAATTGCAGCCTAGATTTTAAGTAAAATGAAGGTCATTAGCAATTTCCTGGAAGCCATTCAGACTGCTTACCAGGAAATGGTAGCTAGCAGGACATCTGTGATCCTCCTGTGTGAAGTTAGTGAAAACATACTGGAGCTTTAATGATGTGTGTTAGATTCTGGCTGAAGGTGGAACCTTTCTCTATCAAAGTAGTTCATATTCTTTGAATACAAATTATTTTTATTTCAGTATTAGTGTAGAAACCCAGAATTAAAAATAGCCTTTGATATCCATCCATAGCTTGTTCTGTCCATCCATCCATTCATCCCTCCCTCCCTCCCCACCTGTAGAGTGGAGTGTAACCCATAGTGAGATAAGAGATGATAGGGTAACTGGCAGAGCAATAAGAATCTGGGAGTTAAATATTTTTGGGCAAATGGAAAGAAATTTCTTCCATAACTTAGAATGCTGATTTCACAACATTTTGGGTGATAAATTTAGTCCCACTTTTAGTAGCATTTTATCTCAATAAAGGAATAAGCAAAGCTGAGTGTTAAGTGAATATACCTCACAGAACATAAACGCAAATCTGACTTACTGTGCATTCATTATATTGGTAGAAATGGGTCACTGATTCAAAGACTTATCATAATTTCTTCATATTACCTGAACTGTTGGTTGGCTTAAGGAGAGTAATGTCTCTGGAACTACTCAGAGTGACTAAAATTGAAGACAGTATGTGTGTATGTATGTATGTATTTATATTCCCATTTATTTGTATATTCCCATTTGTATAGATAATTATACAAAAGCAGAAAATTGTTGGGTAGATTTTTAATAAACTGTTAGCAGAGGCTGATGCAGTGGAAATGAAAATTGTGGGATGGGGTGACTTTTAAATTTTATACTTTATAGTTTATACAGTATTTTCTTTTAAAATGATGTGTGTGCATGGTTTTGTTTTGTTTTTTTTTAACTAAAAAAACTGGTTAAAAATAACATGGAAAATAAGTGTTCAATAAAAATGAAAGGTATTAGTCTCCTTGTTTGTACAAAAGAAAATAGATAATACTACTCACTTAGCTTCTGAATTTTGCAGAGAGCATTAGACAGAAAATAAGCAGTGCTGGGTGGCTCAGAGCAGGGAGCCTACAAATGCTGCAGAGGTAGGCGCAGCACTCATCATCAATGTTTAACACGGTTTAGTGTTTGAAACAGCAGGTGTTTACTGGTAGAATAAAAAACAGCAGTTCTCAAACTTTTTGATCTCAGGACTCTTAAAATGTTTGGAGGACTCTCAAAATCTTTTGCTCATGTGACTTAAGTCTATTAATAGTTATTGTTAGAAATTAAAAAATATTTATTTATTTGCTTAAAATTTATAGTATTAAATCCACTATCTATTAACATAAAAACTCATTTGGTGAAAAACAACTCTATTTTCCAAAATAAAAATAATTTTGTGAGAAGAGTGGCAATTGTTTTACATTTTTGCAAATCTTTTTAATGTGTGGCTTAATGGAAGACAACTGGATTCTCTTATTATCTGCTTCAATATTCAGTCTGTTGTGATATATTTTGATTTGAGCATCTGAAGAAAATCTGGCTCAATATAGATATGTAGTTAAAAAAGAAATATATCTTACAGCCTTTCCATAATATAAATATTCTTCTTTGATAATAAGCTAAATTTCATAGATGTAGTTTCTTTAAGGTTAAGTCCAGTGTAGGTTCTGAAACCACATCAATGAACTGTTAATACTTTTACATTAAAATCCATTGGTCCAACTTAAACTTTGAATGAATCTTTTATTCCATGTATAGTTTTGTAACATCATGCACTGGTCTTTTAGATTATATTATTTACTGAGTTATGCAGATCTTGTTTTGACACCTTTCATTATAAGCATCAAAAAGTACATTTATTACTGTCACCATCTATCTTATCAGAAAAATCTTTTAAGTGTTTTAAAACTGTCACACTCATAATGGCAGTTTTCCAAAATTCTAATTTTTCCTTATAAGTTCAAATTATATTATTTTAACCAATGCTATCAATTGTTTTTCTTGAAATGACTGGGTTCACTTGCCTTTGGTTCATCAGTGCTAATGTCAGCACTGTAGCGTGCAGCTAGTGCCTCAGTATTGTTATGGAAACAGTACTGACCTCAGGGACACCTTGAAGAGTCCTTATGACTCCCAGGGGTCCATGAACCACACTTTGGGAACCACTGAGCTGGAACCTTAAAATAGACTAGGACATAATTACCTCGACAATAAATTAACTAGTCAGTAATAACTACAAAGGAAATTAGTCACATTCAAAAGACCAGAGTTTCTATGAAGACTCCAAATGAAGTTATTGGCTTAAAGCAGTTAGTTATTTTCTGCCCTGGAACTGGAATTGTGGCATGATAAACATGGGGCGTAGAGTTGATCAGATGTGGGTTTGAACCATGGTATGAACTGAGTAGTTTATTTAACCAATATTACTTTCAACTTTATAACCTGTAAAGTGGGAAAAACATACATACATGTCAGGATTATTGTCAGTGACTGTAAAGTGACTGAGAAAATAGGTCCCAGTAAATAATAGTTTGCCATAGGAACAGGAATGAGAGCATCTGCTTATATGCCATAAGGACCTTGAACAACCCATTACCTTTGTTGCACAGAGTATTTATAGGAAAGGGTTAGATATGTATAAATTGGAACAGAAGTTACAGCAAACCAAGAAATCATTATTGTCACCCATGCTCAACCAAAGAAATTATTCAATTTCTTGAGAGCTAGCTTATATTTTTCCTGTAGGCTAGGCCTGATGAACACTGGCCTAGTCAGCTTCATTCTCATTTCATTATCACAGATAGTTTAGCTATCATATGCCTTCTGAGCACTTGTAGTATTTTTAAATTACTTTAAGTACAAGTCACATTATCTTACCAAAAACTTGAAGAGTTTTTTCACATAATTCTGGTTGTGGCATTTTATTATAGTGGTACATGAAACTTAGAAATGTCACTATTGAAATAGGATTCTCACATGTAACATTTCTGGACATATGGTTGCTGTGAATTTTTATTAGTGTAACATTTATAATATATGAAAATGTAATACATATGCATTTATTATTTTATAATTGGAAGTTATACATAAAATTTAATAAACTTAAGATAGTATAAGAAAATTTTAAAATTTTATGTACCATTATTAATTTGTTCTATTTCACTTTAGTCTTTTTTTTGAATCATGTATATAATTTTAAAATATACTGTTGTGATAATATTTATATACAGTTGATTTTTGGAAGAAAAGTGTGGGGGATAGTAATTAATCCCACTGCTGTTTATAGGCCCAGGAATGTTCTGTGCCTAGCACCTTAGGTGCCAGGGTGTGCCCTGGGTATTTTATTACTCTGTAGTCAGCTCTTGACCAGCTCTCATGTGGCGTGTATGTCACATTAAGAACTGGCCCATAGTACTAGACCTCCCACATACTTACTATTTAGGTCATTTGTCTGAATTAAAAAAAAAATTATAAGGCTAACCACTTAATAAAATGTGTGTATTTTCATCCAAATGGTGTTTTTATGAATAAGACTCTTGAAATAGGCATAAATTGTACATTATTCTCTACATTTTTAAATGTGTTGCTACTGTTGATAATTACTACTGAGTGCATATTTAATGCACTGAGGAAATTTGATGCAATTATTCCGTTTATTTGTGATTCCTCTTTAATTCAAATGTCTGCATTAAACTATTGAAAAAAAGAATTACAGAGAATTTAGGTCATTTTAAAAATATACACATTTTTTTGAACTCTGCTTGTAAACTTGTATTGCACTAACCAAAATTAAATTAGAATGAACCCAACATTTTAAAGGATAGGGTTCAAAAGTTTAAGTAATTTTGAATAAAATTACTTTTAAATATAATCTTAAAGAGGCTGGGCCAATTACAAGGCTGCAGTCTTACCAAAGTCAATGAGAGATGTGTATAACTGAGCTCAATATTTAGCTAATTTAACTTCAGACAGATTACTTTTCCTCAAGCCCCTTTTCAGTATTGAAGAGCTGCTTATACCTGGAAATGGACTGAATAGACACAAGTTGGTAGCTCTTAGAAAGTCTGTACAAAGTGGTAGAAGCCACAAAGGAAAGGTCTGAGTCCTCTCTTCCATGGGTGCCTAGCATTCTTTTAAGAATTTGAGTACTGAAAGAGATCTCTAATGCTGAAAGGGTCTCGGACAAGAAGAGTGCATGAAGGGTATATCTTTGTAGGCCCGCATTTTATTTTCTCCTTTGATCATAAGCTAGTAAGAAAAGTACACATTTCACAGAAATGATTCAGTACCGTTAAAATGGTTTGTTCAGGGAATAGAATAAGGCAGAAGAAATTGCCATTAAATGGAAGGAGGAACTCCATATCCATTTTGTTTGGTAGATATCATCTGGTGTTCCCTTTCAAGTTAATATCCAGCTATTTGTTGTACATGTTTTAATAATACTCTTAAATACCTCTCTAGGGCTATGGAAGAGATGAGGTTTAAAGTGAGATCACTTCCATGGCTTTAAAAATATGTTTCTTCATGTAATAGTAATGAGAGACTTGTGTTCTTATGCTTAGCGCAGAGTTACATTCCTATTAACATTTGTTTAACTAGGCTTCCATCACAACAGGTGTGCAATTATTTTTATGAGTAAAATATTATCAGTCTTCAAAATTAGCTGGGGCAAAATGCAAGTTGTTTGATTAAATAATCAGAGCTGATACTTAAAATACATTTGATTTCTACAGGAATTTTAAAATGCAAAGTCCTAATCTCTTATTCTGACGTGTTGAGGGAGTTGCAATTGTTTGTAATGTGTAAGTGGTAGCTTGTATGGTAACTAGTTTGATATAGTTCACATATTTCAATTTACATTATGAGACAAACTACTAAAAATGTAATAATTGTTTATTACTTCTAGTCTAACATTTTAATCTACTAATAAAGTAGTACAGTGCTTCACATTAAATTAGTAAAAAAATAAAAAAGTGACCCTCTTATTTTTTGAAGACTACTCTAAATTCAATTAAAAGGCCTATCAGTTCAGAAAGTTAAAATCCAATAATTATGTTAACCAATGTCACCTCAATAAATTTAATAAAAAGGAAAAAATACTGCATGCTAGACAGTTAAAATCCAATGTTTTTTTATTTAAATTTAATCTGAGGGTATAAAAATAAGAATATAAATTTCAGTTTATTAAATGTATACATCATGAGTACACCAAAGTTACTGAATATCTTGGTGAACAATAAAGACTTCCAAATGGTAAGAATCAAACATTCAAACACAAAACAAAAGCAAACCAAACCAAACACACACCAACACACCTTACCCCCAGTTCCCAACATGTACACACAAACTCACACCTGAACTGAAAAGGAAGTTTCTCTAGGACGTCCCTTCACCATGGTTTAGAAGTGCTACAGAGGTGCAGCTGGTAGGAACCAATTACAAGCAGGTAACTTTTTGTTTTCATGTCTAAATCTGTTTGCCAATCAGGAGAATCCAATGAATCAGGAAAGGGGATCTCAAATATAAACCACAGAGTGAGGCAGAGCACCTGGAATGGGTCCAAGCCACAAGAATTAGGGCAGGAGTGTAGATGGAATCAAAACCACACATGTGTGCATGGCTCCTGTCTTTAACCAACTTTTCAAATAGACTCAGAAGTAGAGACTGTTGAAGAAAAATGTCAGTGTTCTATTAAGAGCAGCCTGATTTTAAGATTTGTTAGAAATCTGTGGTTATTTATAGAGGAGTTACTATAAAGACAGACAGCTACAGATCTTTACAAATGTAAGACATTTCTAAAATTGGCTTATAATCATCTCTCTTAAATGAAGATTTAAACTTATTTTTAAATTTCAAAGTATTTGTATACATACATATATAATAAACAGTTATCTTTTTACTACTTTGAAATTTATGTATGGCAATTTCTAACTTACACAGCTATTTATGAAGAAACTGTAGTTTTATCTGGACACAAGAATACGTTTTTACTCAAGTTAGTAAAACCACCTCTACTGTTGAAGTACCCAGTTGTGCTCTGGTTGGAGGATATCGAGAGACAGTGATGTATACAAAGAGTGCTTTACATAAATCTATACAGCTAGAAGACTTTCCATGCAGCAATGCGGGAAAACATACCAAGACCCTGAAGTTTAAGTTGGTAACATCAAGGAAGCATAAATAGAAGTTTATTAAGAAAGCTGAAGAAAATGAAATGGGCACGACCATTCTGTGGTTTCGCTTAAACACAGTCTTTCATATCCATTGAGAGTCCTGAATTTCTTGTTAACTGGTCACTGAAAGGGGCTCTTTTATTTTTCTGGCCATAGTTTAGTGCCAGTAGGCATTTGCCTCAAAGCACGATGGCTCTCCTTTAACCTTCGCAGTTTAGGGTTGCCCTGCCAGGCAGATACCAAAGAGTGTTTCACTGGAGTAATTAATTGTTCCTGAAATCTCAAGTCTCTATCTGCATGTTATTCGGTTTTGCTGTCAGGAAGAGGAGAGGGGATCACCACTACCTGACGTGGTGTACTCTGTACCTGGACTATCTTTTAAATATTTACAAAGGCTTATTGGCGATAGAGTCAGAATTAATGGTGAAGAAACAAATGAGTAAGAAGTGATGAATGAGATGGCATGAAATACTGGAGGAAATAGGACTTTTTTTTTTGTATAGAAAGAAGAGTTTGCTTAAGATTCCAGGAAGGGTTCCGAGGAGATTGTCTCTATTGTATTTCATAAAGAAACTTTAGAGGTGGGGCCAGGAAAAAAGTTCCTTACCCCCATTATTATGAACTGATTCTTATTGTGGTTGATACTGAGAAAAACTTTCTTTACTAGCGTGTTAATCTCAGAGCCGGGAAATGATCTTTAGAATTCATCTCATCCATCTCTCTGCTTTCAAGAAGGAATGCATGTGTATAATCTCAATAAATTCACAAATTGTTTGTGAGTGCTTATTATTTGTCTATCATTGCATTAGGCTATTTGGCTATTAACAAATTTCATATTTTCTACCACTTAGACATGAGAAATTCTCATTTTTAAAGACCCACAGAGAAGCATGAGAGGAAGGCACTGACAAAAGCAAGAACTAACATTTATTGGGCAAATACTGTGTCACAGTGCTTTCGTGTATTTTCTCTCACTTAATCCTCAAACCAAATGCCAAGAGGTGGGCATCATTCTTATTCTTTCACAAAAGAGCGAACAGAGAAGCTCAGGAAAATAAAATAAGTTTCTCAAGACACCAAGATAATAATGGCCAACTCAGGATTTGAGTTGAGGACTCTATGATGCTAAAATTCACTCTCTTTTCACCAAGACATGCTAACATCTGTTCAGGTTGTTACTGGGACACAAGTCCTCATGCATTTGCCAAGTCCTACTCTTTGAGCTAGACAAACAGAAAAACAACAGAAACAGTGGTTATCATTCTCTGTATCATAATGTCATACACTTAACCATGAAGTGTACTTTTTTGAGATTTGTGTGGTCTTTTTCACATTTTAATACCTATCGTTTTTCTTTTCAAATTCTGCTGTTATAAATTTTCCTCTTTCTATTAATTTAAAATGTTCAGGTTTGAGGACCTTACTTACCTAATTGCCCATCAAGGATTATTTCATATTATTCTGGCTTTCTAGGATTACCTGATCCAAAATGTAACAGTGAATCATCTCTCATTATTAGACAGCAGAATACCTGGGAATGTCATAAGAGTAATTATAAGACATAAACTTTGGAAACTCTGGATGCTAGCTACCTTATGAGGATCCTTACATTTCTAGTATAGTAGCATATATTATTTCTGTGTTCACTACAAAAACCCATGAACCATGAATAGAATTTTAATAAAAAATTGTACTGTGGTTAATTATTAAATTAAAGCTGTGAGAAATAGTTCAAGGAAGATTGTCATCTTTCTCTTACAATGACCCCTTACTACTATGCCTATAACCTGTAACTCACACTGGCATCCATTAATTATTTGATTAAAAATCTGTCAATTCATACTATAATTTTCTGATATCTCTGAAAAGATTTTAGAAATCAGCTTTATTCTCTTTTGCTCACCAGGAAAATGAAATAGCTGGTACTCATGGAATAACAAGTGTTTTGAATTTGGGGGTGAACAGAGGACACTATTATTTTGCAGATTAAGTCACCAAATTGTTTTAAACCTTTTTTTTTTCATTTAAAAAGTTTCATTTCTTAAGGGAAAAGCCAAGAGAAATTAGACTCGGAAGTGTACTGGAAACCACGGATTAGACAGAACCCCTGGGTCTTGCTGAAGTCATGAACGGGGATGTGGATACTGGGTCTGCTTAGGGGAAACAGAGGTTAGCCCATTAACGTGGCAGCGCGGGAACGGGGAGAGAGTGGTTATTGAAGTCGCTGAGTCACCCTGAGTGATCAGGGAGAGAGGCCCAAGAACACAAGTTAGGAGCATGAAGCACCAAAAGCAGGTATGCAAGCACCTATAGGTTAGAAAACAAGAGTCAAATATAAGCTCTGCTAAAAATGAGAGTCAGGACATAAAGCACAGAAGGTGCCCAGTAATTCGATACTGATAGGCAGAGAGAAACAGACCACAAATGGTGCTGAGAGGAGAGTGTTGTGACTTCTAATCATCGGACAGAGATTGTCCAGTGCTGGCTATCTGCTTAACACAGTCGGAGACCAATGTTTATGGCTAGATAAAAGGAAAGTTTTTCTAGACTGGAGTAAATCTGTGTTGCTCAATACAGAAGTAATCTACCACATGTGCCTATTTAGTTAATTCAAAATAATTTAAATGATCTAAAATGAAAATTCAGTCCCTCAGTCCCAGAAGCCGTATTTCAAATGGTTAGCACCACATGTGGCTAGTGGCTACCATATTGAACAGCAAATATATAGAACATTTCCATTATCATGGAAAGCTCTATTGGAAAATATTCTATATTATAATAGTCATGTAAGGCTAAGCCTTTTGGAGAGTTCTAATGCTGTCAAAATGTAGAATCTACAAATATCTATACTAAAACATATGACAATATATACTAAAGAAGCCAAGAAATAATATTATGTAAATTTCAGTGAGATATCTGAAAACATGATTGTAATGGAAGAATTTTATTATATGAAATTAGTCTTGAAATTGGTGTTCATAATTTTAACTGATTTGTATATTGTTGCAATAAATGTAGAGGGTTTTTTTCCACTGAGGAAGATCGATCAAAATCTATCCATATCAAAATTAATCATAACATATATAAAACTGATGAAGTTATATTAAAAGATATTTTTCTCACATGAATACTATGTGCTTGGTGAAGCATATTGGCTTTTGTGGGTTACTGGAAAGTTTCTCATTTCCATTGACAGCTGATGAAATTGGAACTGAAAATTGATCCTTCTATCTTTTACCAAACTGTGAATAAGGCAGTTTCACATTTTGAGTGCTATTTTTTCATTGTATTTAATACAACGTATGCACTTTTCATTGTATATTTATAACAGATATTGTGTGTATTAGTATCTGTCAGAGAGAGACAAAACACATGGAGAGATGAGAGAGAGAGATTAGAAGACATGCTAAGGAAAATGGAGTCAAATATTAGGGTGTTTTCCCACTTGAAAGTAAATTAAAGTCTCAGAGAAAGAGAGAGAACCATTTGTATTTATGTCAATATCTAACATTTTTCTCTGATATTCAAAACCCACGCCCCTGAGAATCACCACTGATAAATTTTGTGGCTCCTAGAGGAAAATCCAGAGCCCTTTGTTCAGAGTTACTGCTTTTTGACTTTGGTGTGAAGGTATTTGAACAGACCTGGCCACTGGTATGGAAGCAAAACATGTGTGGTAGACATAGCTTGTTGAATCAACACTGGCTCAAAATTAAATGGGCAATTTACAGAAGAGGATGTGTGAATACTGGGGAAATGGAAATTAAAGCAACAATAAGATACTATTTTACACCTATCAGATCGACAAAAATTAAGTGTGAGAAGCTGGAATGCTCACAAACTACTTGTAGGAGTATAAATTTATGCAGCTACTCTGAAAACAGCTTAGATTTATTTATCAATGTTAAAGATACACATACTCTATGAAGAAACTCCTACACACGTACAAAGAATGTTCACTCTAGTATTGTTTACAATAGCAATAAAAATAAACAGCTAGTATATCAACATGTATGAATTTAAAAACATGATATCAAATGAAAAAAGACACAAAATTATATACCTAATATATGATGCATTTTGTGTAACTGAAAACATGTAAAAATACCATAGATATTTTTGAGAGATATTTTCTCATATGCCGATGTGTAGTGTAGTGTAAAAACAGGTATTGAAATGATAAACACTAAATGTATTATAATATAAATACTAAAAAAATAAAAGCAGACTGTGCTTCAGGGGCACAGGAAACGAGTAGGTAAAGGTGACTTGTTACCATCTGGTGTTAGAGCCACCAGCTTTTCTCAGACTGTCCGTGGCGCTTGCTCTTTGCTTTATACCAACAGAAGCTTTCAAAATTCCCTAGTCTCTTACATTTGAAGTGTGAGTCTGCGCCTCTTCTTGACTTCCTGTCACAGAATGAGTGAGGAAATCAGAGTCTTCAGACAATCAAATGGAAAAGGTTCTTTTTATAAAGATAAAACTTCTCTCATTAATGTGGCATTTCAGATAGCACCTTGGGGACAACTTACAAATCCCAACCCTATTTTCATTCATTTATATTTTCATTCATTCTGCTCATCTCTAAAGCATTTTTTGAGAGGCATGTATAACTAGGTATTGGGAATACAAAGATGACCAAGAAATGGTTCCTGCCTATAAGGTGCTCACAGTCTATAACAGCATACACAGATAATTATAACTTTTTTTAGCTCATGCTTTAGAGTATGTTGAAGAGAATTGATTAAAACATCATATAGCTTTTTTCCCCTCAGAGTAATCAAAGGATTGTCTTTAGAAGAAAGAATCATTTGCATGAATAGATCAGTGTCCGATTTTCGCTGGTATCTCAAATCCATGACAGCTAGGGTTAATATTTGTATTTCCAGCCCAGACCTTTTTGAGCTCCAGATTTATATATTCAGTTTTTTTGCTGTACACTTCTATTTGAACACTTACATTTAACATGTCTAAAATGGAACCCTTGACTTTCTTTCCCAGAGTACTGCACCTAAATTCTTTCCCATCTCAGTAAATGGTAGTTCTGTCCTTCTAGGGGCTCAGGTCACAAACCTTGAAATCAACCTGCTTCCTCACTACAGGACAGATTTCCCCTTTGCCCCTTTCTATGCCTTCTAAATTCACTCTGCTCTGAGAGCCCAGCTCTTCGGGACTGCATAGGGAGTTCCCTTCCTCTTTGACTTCTAGTTGGCTTTGACCAAAGAGAGGCACTAGTGAGAGTTAGAGCAGAGTAAGGTTGATGTCTGCTCCTTCCCATCAGTCTTTCCTGTCCAGATTGCTGCAGGTTGGTTTTGGCACGTCTGTGACCATCTCCATACAGCTCCATTCTTCAGGTCCCAGGAATCGTATCTCCTCTTACCCTTCAGGCCTGGGAAAACTATAATAGTTTCATCCTATAACTGTCTCCTGGGTGCATCACTCTCCCTTGTTGTTTTCCTTAAACCTTGCCATATATCTTTGTAAATAGTTTATTTAACTCTACTCAAATTATCCAGTTTAAATGTGCTGTTGCCACCGTGTGGGTCCAAGCCAGCAATCTCTCTTGTCTGGATTATTGTAATAGCCTCTTAGCTGATATCCCTGCTTTCTCCCTTGCCTACATACAGTGTTTTCCACATAGAAGCTAGACTGGCCCTTTACAAATGTAAGTTAAATTGCATCACTTCTTTGCTCAAAAATCCTCTAAAGGATCCCCATGTTAATCTGAGTAAAGACCAAAGTCCCTATGATGCCCCAAAAGGCCCTACAAGGTATATATAGCCCTTTCTTTCTTAGCATTACCTTCCATTACTCTGCTACAGGAAATCTTCTCAAAACACTCTGACACTAAAAATGTGAGTTTCTATACCAGACAATTCTCCAGTTCCCAGTGGACACCAAGTGGATGTTTTATAATTTACTTCAATTCTGACACTAACTACTCAGAGTTAGCACAGACCTCTCCCCCACAGGTTAAAGGCATACTCCCACAAAACTGCTTGCCATTCCAGATGCCAGTTACAAGTTGTGAGTCCTCGCATTACCCATACTTCTGTCCAAATTGGCTGTCAACTTGGGAGTTCCCAGGACCCCCTCCTCAGTTTTGATGATCTGCTATAATGGCCCACAGAACTGAAGGAAACACTTTACTTACAATTACTGATGTAAGTAATTGTAAAGGGTACAAATGAACAGCCAGAAGAAAGATATACATGGGGTGAAATCTGGAAAGCCCCTAGTGCAGGAGCTTCTGTCACTGTGTAGTTTGGAGTGCTCCCTCTTCCTGGCACAAGAATGCATTCACCAACTCTGAAGCTCTCTCTCTTTTCATATAGAGATTTTATGGAAGCTCCATTACATAGGTATGTTGGTTTTAAACCATTGGCCACTGGTGCTTAACTCAATCCCAGCATCCCTCTCTCCTCCCCAGAGGTCAGAGATAGGCTGAAGATTCCAATTCTCCAATCCCCTGGTTGCTTCCCTTGGCAACCAGCCCCATCCTGAGCTACTATAAGGGCCCATTGAAAGTTACCGCATCAACATATACTCAGCTATGGTTGAAAGGGGCTTATTATGAATAATAAAAGATGCTCCCCTCACTCTTATCAGTCAGGAAATTCAGGGGTTTTGAAGCTCTATGCCAGGAACTGGGGAGGAAGACCAAATATGTATTTGTTATATCAAAATACCACCTCTCCCCTTTGAGCTACACCTACTGATGCTCCTCAAACAGCACCCATCTCATGACCTTTGCATTTGTTGTTTATTCTTGGAATTCTCTGCTCCTAAATATGCTCATGGATAATTTTTGTTTTCAGCTCCTTCTAGTTCTTGATTAGTTGTCATGCTCAGAGAGACTTACCTTGACCATGCTATTTAAAATTGGGACCTCTTCCACCTACTTAGCTTTATTTTTTCTATAGAACTTACTACATTTTAATATACTTTTATTTTGTTATTTCTTTGATTGTCTCAGTTTTAGCACTAGAAGGTAAGTTGCATGAAAACAGGATGTTTATAGATTCACTGCTTGACCCAAGGAAAATATAAACATTTACTAAATGAGAGATTGAATGAATGTAGTGAATTACATGTATAAGAGGCCCATGAGCATCAGCAAAGACTATTTGGAAAAATTGCTTTTATTCTGTCTTCTCATCTGGCTTCACATCACTGGTATGCTACCACTTCTAAATGGGAGGTCTAGTTAGTTTATGCCTCAAGACCGCAAGATATGTCTGCTCACTTATGCCAATAAGCAGGTCTAAATTTAAAAATCAGGTACAAAAAGTTCCTCTTTTAACTAAACATCACAAATATAAGACTCAAGTAAACAAGAACATGGGTTTTTTTTAATTGAAAAGACAAAAGTCCTAGAATGTGTTTTGCTTATCCTTGATATGTATATTGCTCATACAACTGATACTATTTTTTCAAGGTAAACCTTATAATAAATGGATTTGTAACACTAAAAACTTTACTGTACAATATAATAATTTTATTCTTTAACAAAAAGAGGGACTATCCACTTGACATTACTTAAATTTTTTTTCATAAAAAGCAGTTTACTGAGGGACATTGTCAGTAAACATCTGCTAAGCAGTTTCCTCATACCTCATATGCAAGATTTTCTGCTCTTTTTCTTAAACATGCTTCATACTAGAAACCTCATTTAAGACACCAAAATTTAGATTAGATATTAAATTTTAGTTAATATTATAAGAAATCCTAGAAGGTCCATCCTGTTTTTTAAAAAAATTTATATTTCACAGAAAGTTGTAAAAAGGGACAGTTTCTATAGTATTAATAAAAGTAGTGCCCTGGCTGGTGTGGCTCAGTGGACTGAGTGCTGGCCTGCGAACCAAAGGGTTGCCAGTTCAATTCCTAGTCTGGGCACATGCCTGGGTTGTGGGCCAGGTCCCCAGTGTGGGGTATAAGAGCAACCACGCATTGATGTTTCTCTCCCTTTCTTTCTCCCTCTCTTCCCCTCTCTAAAAATAAATGAATAAAATCTTAAAAAAATAAAAGTAGCTAGACAAGAAGATGGGAACTTCTATTCTGAATCTGTTGACTGCTGATACACATGTATTTTCCTGTAGTCTAACTGAACCTGCTCAAATGCTTATGATTTACTTCAGGTTTGTTGGTGGGTTTTGAAAGACACATTAGTTATTTTAAAGACATAGTATTTATTGAGTATCTAGTATTTGTCAAATATTTTGCTAGGCATTTTTACCTTTGTTTATTTATTTATTTTTACATTGGTCTTATTGAGATATAATTCATATACCATAAAATTTACTCATTTAAAGAGTAGAGTTCATTTGGGTTTTGCTCCCCCCCCCCTTTTTTTTTTTGCAGGGTGCAGTGTTTGTTCACAGAGTTGTGCAACTATCACCATAGTCAATTTTAGAATATTGTCATCCCCCACAAAGAAATCCTTACCCTGTGGAAGTCACCCTTCACTTTTCCTCAAACTTCCCAGTTTTGAGCAACCACTAATCTACTTTCTATCTCTATAGATTTGCTTATTCCAGAAATTTCATATAAATGGTATTAGGTATGTGTGTGTGTGTTTGTCTGAGTTCTTTTACTTAGCACAGTATGTCCAAGGTTCACCAGCGTTGTAGCATATATTAGTATTTCATTCCATTTTATTTCCAAAATATATTCTATTATATGGATGTACACCACATTTTTTTAAAATCTAGTTTTCTAGCCCTGGCTGGCATAGCTCAGTGGATTGAGCTCGGGCTGTGAACCAAAGTGTCGCAGGTTCGATTCCCAGTCAGGGCACATGCCTGGTTTGCAGGCCATGACCCCCAGCAACCGCACATTGATGTTTCTCTCTCTCTTTCTCCCTCCCTTCCCTCTCTAAAAATAAATAAATAATTAAAAATCTTTAAAAAAAAATAAAATCTAGTTTTCTGTTGGTGGACATGACTTGTTTCCATTTTAATTAATATGAATAACATTTTGGTGCCAATTTTAACAGACATTATATGACTATAGTGGTAAATATTTATTGAATATTTATTATGTAAAAGTTCTGTTCTAAGTACTTCACATGTATTAGCTTGTAATAAGGCACTTGACCTGTACAACACCCTTTTACTATTCTATTTTATAAAAGAGGTAAATAAGATCAAAGTTACAGCCCTAGGAAGTTAGTAGAGCTGAGATTTAAAACTAGGCCCTCTAGCTAGAGTTCATGCTCTTAAACCCTTCAGCACACTGTTTCCTCAGTCTGATTATTATTAAAGTAGACAAACAAAGTTTAGTGAGCTTACAAGTAAGTAACACTGTGGTAAGTCAAAAAATTAAGCTATATTTCCTCAATCACGAGAATGATGTGAGTTGAACTTACGTATTCTGCTTTTATTCTGGTAGAGTTTTTTCTTTTGTAAACATAAAGAGTTAAAAATATATAATGTGAATTAATGAGTTTGCTGGCCAAACCGACATTACTCTAATGTCATATATTGTAAAATAAAATGATTTTTAAATTCAGTGAAGTTTACTCTCAAAATTAACTAAAAAAATCATATCTGAAAAGTTAATGCTCAATTATGTATTAATATACAATGTTAACCTAATGATTATATGTGTATATATTTACTATAATTCTTGGTATCAAATTATTTTTTTCTCATACTACCAAAATAGTAATGATCTTTACAGATATACACAAGATTGAATGATTTTCATAAAAATTTAAAATTGCAGAGTCTACACTCAAGGAACATTTCTTGTATTATAACCCAGAACTAGAGTGTCCTTATAGATTATCTAGGCCAACATTCTAATTTTACAGGGAGCAAGGGTAGGAAATGGAAGCCCAGAGAGCTGCTTGTACAAGGTAGCAAAACTGAAACCAGAACCCAGGTCTCCTGGTTTACATACCAGTCACTTTTCACTGGACAATGTCATAGATCACAAAATATTTTATATACTTCAATAGCTCTTATTAATTACATTGCAGATTATATGAGGATCTTTGAATCTTTTTTTCCTATTTCTGTCATTCTCTGTATACTAACAAATAACAAACCCTTACTAAATACAAGCGTGTATAATTTATCTGGCTTCATCATTTTTTAATTGTCATTCTATTACAGTTGTCCCAATTTTCCCCTGTTGCTCTTCCCATCCCCCCACCTCCCACTCCCATAATCAATCCCCACCCTGTTGTCCATAGCCACGGATCATTTATACTTGTTCTTTTTTTTTTTTTTTAGATTTTATTTATTTATTTTTAGAGAGGGAAGGGAGGGAGAAAGAGAGAGAAACATCAATGTGTGGTTGCTGGGGGCCATGGCCTGCAACCCAGGCATGTGCCCTGACTGGGAATCGAACCTGCGACACTTGGGTTCGCAGCCCACGCTCAATCCACTAAGCTACGCCAGCCAGGGCTTAATATACTTGTTCTTTAACTAGACTTTTCCCCCTTGGCTTCATCTTGAATGTTTTTTAAATATATATATTTTTAAATATATTTTATTGATCATGCTATTACAGTTGTCCCATTTTCCCCCCTTAATTTCCCTCTGCCCTGCACACCCCTTCCTACCCACATCCCCTGCCTTTAGTTCATGTCCATGGGTCATACATATAAGTTCTTTGGCTTCTACATTTCCCATACTATTCTTGCCCTCCGCCTGTCTATTTTCTACCTACCATCTATGCTACTTATTCTCTGTACCTTTTCCCCTTCTCTCCCCCTCTCACTCCCCTGTTGATAACCCTCCATGTGATCTCTAGTTCTGTGGTTCTGTTCTTGTTCTAGTTGTTTGCTTAGTTTGCTTTTGTTTTTTTTTTTTAGGTGTAGTTCTTAATAACTGTGAGTTTGCTTTCATTTTAATTTTCATATTTTTATCTTCTTTTTCTTAGATAAATCCCTTTAACATTTCATATAATAAGGGCTTGATGATGATGAACTCCTTTAACTTGACCTTATCTGGGAAACACTTTATCTGCCTTTCCATTCTAAATGAAAGCTTTGCTGGATAGAGTAATCTTGGATGTAGGTCCTTGCCTTTCATGACTTGGAATACTTCTTTCCAGCCCCTTCTTGCCTGTAAGGTCTCTTTTGAGAAATCAGCTGACAGTCTTATGGGAACTCCTTTGCAGGTAACTGCCTCCTTTTCTCTTGCTGCTTCTAAGATTCTCTCCTTATTTTTAATCTTGCATAATGTAATTATGGTGTGCCTTGGTGTGTTTCTCCTTGGGTCCAACTTCTTTGGGACTCTCTGAGCTTCTTACACTTCCTGGAAGTCTATTTCCTTTGCCAGATTGGGGAAGTTCTCTTGCATTATTTGTTCAAATAAGTTTTCAATTTGTTGTTCTTCCTGTTCTCTTTCTTGTACCCCTATAATTTGGATGTTGGAACGTTTAAAGATGTCCTGGAGATTCCTAAGCCTCTCTTCATTTTTTTGAATTCTTGTTTCTTTATCCTGTTCTGGTTGAATGTTTCTTTTTTCCTCGTGGTCCACACTGTTGATTAGAGTCCCAGTTTCCTTCCCATCATTGTTGGTTCCCGGTACATTTTCCTTTATTTCACTTAGCATTGCCTTCAGTTTTTAATCTAATTTTTGACCAAATTCAACTAATTCTGTGAGCATCCCGATTACCAGTGTTTTGAACTGTGCATCTGATAGGTTGGTGACCTCTTCGTTGCTTAGTTATATTTTTTCTGTAGGTTTGATCCCTTCTTTCATTCGGGCCATTTTTTGTTTGTCTGAGGCACCTGCTATGTATAAGGGGCGGAGCCTTTGGTGTTCACCAGGGCGGGGCAACCCAGGTCACAGGTTGTGATGCTGAGTGTGGGGAAGGGGTCAGAGAGGGGACAGTCCTGTTTGTTCCACTCTCTGCTGGTTTTCAGTCACTTCCCCCACTTCCCACAAGCAAAGTGGGCCCTTCTGGTGCTGATTCCCGGGTGGGTGGGTTTGTATACATTCTAGGACCCTGTGGGTATCTCCAATGAACTCTCCTGTGAGGCTGGGAGTTTCTCCTGCTGCCTTAACCATCACAGGTGTTTTTAATCAGTGGTTTGAGGCTTTATTTTCCCATGCTGGAACTCTGGGCCTTGGGGTCTGTCCTGCTCCCCACTTGTTTCTCTTGGTGTATCTTCACATGAATGTGGGACCACCCACTCCACCAGACACTGCCTCACCAGATCCATCAGCACCTGCCAGCCACCGCCTTGCCCACCCCGGGTCCACCAGCCACCGCCTCACTGCAAATCCTCTCTGCCCGGCACCCATCTCCGCCCCTCCTATGGGTCTGGATGAATGTGTCTTCTTTAACTCCTGGGTTGTCAGACTTCCATACAGTTCTATTTTCTGTCCATTCTGGTTGGTTTTTATTTTTAAATTTGTTGCTGTCCTTTTGGTTGTATGAGGAGGCACAGTGCGTCTACCTATGCCTCCATCTTGGCTAGAAATCCCATCTTGAATGTTTTATCTGTTAGATTTTTATAACTTTTGGCATTTCTAATTTCCTATACTCCCAAAATGCCACTGATTTTTATTTATTGCTTATTTGTTGTTGTTATGACACTTTGTTTCTTGAGGAACTTAGACTAGTGTTGTTTCTAGAGCTCTTTCTCATGCTTAAAGGAAATTAGGATTTGGAGACCCCCTCTGGTACTTGGGTTTTCAAATATATGGGCCAATGAAATGCAAAGATTCATGTGGCCCATAATGTCCTTGTTAAATTTGGTCAATGGTGGGCCCTGAAATCTTTTAAAGTCCATACGTAACTGTTTTCTCTATTAAAAATCCTGACTTGCTATTTCTTCAAAAGTATCGTTTAAACTATGATTAATTTTCCTAAACCAGCACATATGAAAACTCACATGCTGAGTTTCCAGAGTGAAAGCCTTAGTATCACTAGACAAGTTGTGTTTCTAAAAACATTTTCCTATTGATTACTTCTGTCAGCTGACTGGCGTTTCATTGTTCAATTACATGATAGAGTTAAGGAACTGAGAATGTACTAAAACAAGTAAAGAATGAATGTTGCTTCTTCAGCGGATCGAGAAAAATGAGTACCAAAATAGACTATCTTCTGAGATTTAAAGTAGATTTAAAGAGGTGGCACATTACAGCAGAAGGAGTTTTTAACTGAGAATCAGGACGTGTAGGTTCTAGTCCTAACTCTACCACTAACTAAAACTATATGATATCATGCGTGTCACTTTCTCCTTCTAGTTTCAGCTTCCTGATTTGGAAAATTGGAAGTTGAATTATTTTTATTTTTTTTACTTTTTACAACATTGATTTTTCTGAGTGTATGTTTCTTTTTAATTTTTATTTTTAATTATAGTTCACATATAATATTATATTAGTTTCAGGTGTAGCCCCCAGTGTTTAGACATTATATAACTTACTAAAGGATCATCCCAAAATATCTAGTACCCATCTGATACCATGTAGTTATTAGAATATAATTGGCTATATTCCCTATACTGTACTTTACATTCCGATGACTATTCTATAACAACCAATTTGTACTTCTTAATCCCTTCACCTTTTTCACCTATTTCTCCAACCTGCCTCCCATCTGGCAATGTCAAGATGTTTTCTGTATCCATGAATCTGTTTCTGTTTTGCTTCTGTGTTAGTTTTTTAGATTTATTTGTTAGATATGTATTTATTGTCATTTTATTGTTCATATTTTTTACCTCTTTTCTTCTTCTTCTGTTTAAAGAGGACTCTAACATTTCATGTAATACTGGTTTGGTAGTCATGAACTTCTTTAGCTTTTCCTTGTCCAGGAAGCTCTTTATATGTCCTTCAATTCTAAATGATACCTTTGCTGGGCAGAGAAATCTTGGTTGTAGGTCCTTGCTTTTCATTACTTGAAGTATTTTCTGACAATCCCTCCTGGCCTACAGAGTTTCTGTTGAGAAATCAGATGACAGTCTTATGGGAATTTTCTTGTAGTTAACTCCTTTTCTCTTGCTGCTTTTAAGATCCTTTCTTTGTCTTTAACCTTTTGCATTTTAATTGTGATGTGTCTTGGTGTGGGCCTCTTTGTGTTCATCTTGTTTAAGACTCTGAACTTTGTGGATTTCTTTGTCTGTTACACCAGGTTAGGGAAGTTTTCTGCCATTATTTTTTCAAATATGGTTTTAATTTCTTGACCTCTCTCTTTTCCTTCTGGCATCCCCATGATATGAATGTTGGTATGCTTGAAATTGTCCCGAATGCTCTTCGCACTATCTTCTTTTCTTTTGGATTATTTATTTATTTATTTATTTACTGTTCAGATTGGGTGTTTTTTTTTTTCTTCCTTTTCTTCCAAATTGCTGATTCGATTCTCGGCTTCATCTACTCTACTGTTGATTCCATGTACATTATTTTTCATTTCAGTTAGTATATCCTTAATTTCTGACTGGTTCTTTTTTTATGGTTTCCATGTCCTTTTTTGTTCTATTGAAGTTCTCTCTATGTTCCCCTAAGTTCCTGGAACGTCCTTATAGCCGGTGTTTGGAATTCTACATCTAGTTGATCGCTTATCTCCGTTTTGTTTAGTCCTTTTTCTGGAGTTTTGTTTTCTTTCATTTGGAACACGTCTCTTTGTCTCCTCATTTTGGCAGCCTCCCTGTGTTTGTTTCTATGTATTAGGTAGAGCTGCTACACCTCCCAGGCTTGGTAGAGTGGTCTAATATAGTCGGTGCCCTGTAAGGTCCAATGGCAGAGCTTCCCCATTCACTCAAGATAGGCACTCCAGGTATGTCCCCCTGTGTGAGCTGTGTACACTTTCCTATTGTAGTTGAGTCTTGATTACTATTGGCACATCAATGGGAGGGATTTACCCCCAGGCTGATCAGCTGCAAAGACTGGCTGCAACCACCAACCTCCAACCTCCAACCTCCAACCACTGTGGAGGATCAGCTGTGCACGGCTTCACCTCACAGAGCAGGACTTAACTTCAGTGGGGCTCTGGTGCCCGTTGTGTCTGCCCCTTAAGTGTGTCACTGTGGAGATGGTTGGGTGGTACTTTGACGTGGTCTGAAGCTGTCTACTGGGTGCACAGGCTCTGGGGTCTCCTGATATGTGCAGGCCCAGGTCAGCTGCTGCCTGTGTTCTGCCCAGGGGTACCTGGCTTGAGCTACAAAGTGATCTTCAGGTGGCTGTGACTTGTGCTGGACTTGGAGATGCCCAGGAGAGGCCAAGCTGCAAACCATGACCTGCTGCTTCTAGAGCTGGGACTGGGACCACTTAACAAGAGATGTGGGGCATGCTGAGGCCAGATGCTATGAATTTGAGAGATTTTAGGAAAATCTGAAACATGAGCAAGACAGGCCATTCAGATGGAAAAACCACTGAAAACAGCTTAGGTGGGCCCACAAGTTTGGTGGTGTAGGGGTCTCAGGGAATCACCAGGGCAGGGCAAACAGTGACAGCCAGGTTCATGGAGATTCAGATATGGTGCCTCCTTGCTGGCTCTGTGGGGGAAGGGCTATTTAAATGTACAATGGCCTCTGCTAGTGCTATTGCCTGGGAGAAAGCTGTTCCCCAGCTCAGTTCCTCCCTGTCTGTCCCTGGTGCCTTCCAAGCTGCTGTCCCATCACTGGAGCTCGGAGTGATTCAAAGTCTTTGTGTCAGTCCTTTTAGAGGAACTGCCTGGGATTTGACAGATCCTCTGTCTCACTCAGCCACAACTCCTGCTGGTTTTTATATCTGGAAGTTTTGGAGACTTATGTTCCCAGCATCGGAACCCTGGGCTTGGGGACCTGGGGTGGGGTTGGGGCCCCTCGCTCCTCAGGAGCAACCTCTGCAGCAGAGAAATCCCTCCTGTTTGTATCTGCCACTCCTGGGTATGGGAGCAGCCTGTTCTGCATCACCACTTCTGCCATTCTTAGTGTGTAAATCCCTAGTTGTAGGACTTCCATTCAGCTAGATATCAGGCAGTTCTGAACAATGGCTATTCTACAGGTTAGTTGTATATTTGATATGGCTGTGGGAGGGTGCAAGTGCCACATTCACCGACACCACCATCTTGACCTCAAGTGGCCTGAGTCCATGAATGTTTAAATAGGCATACTTACAAAAAGACATTTTAAGTTATTTTTTAATAGATTAGGGTTTTTTAATGAGTTTCAGATGTGATTAATGGTGGTTGAGCTAGTGATGGAAAATAATGGGGAACAAATAAGCTGGATTGATTGGGAAAATACAAGCTTTTTTATGATGTTCCCTTTTTCCCCTTTAAAAGCTCAGATGTGCAGTGAGCTTTGTAACAATTGTTGTTTTATGTTTCAGTTGGGAGATGCATACACATAGTATATCAATAAACACAAACATGCACAACTTCTCCCTTCTTCCAGTTCTGTGTATGGGGTTAGTCTGGGACATCAGGCTGGGAATAATAAGCACGTTGTTACTTTGATGTTAATGAGAACTGTGAAACTTCAAGATAACGAAATTTATTCTCACAATATCAGTCTAGAAGAATAGATTGTTTTTAAATGGAAAGGGAAATAGAATTGAAGTTAGGGTTTAAGTTTTGGCTGTGTGATTTTAGGTAAATCTTGTGTCTTTTCTGTGTCTTCTTCTTTTGTGAATTGGTGATGGTGTTTAATAATAGCTACCTTAATTAAAAGATTATTTAAAGGCTCAGAAAACCTAATGTATATGAAAACATTTTCTAGAACTTTTTCTTTGGTTGTTTTGATTATTATACCTGGCTTATTTTCATGCACAGATTAGCTGAAACAATCTTATCACTGATGTCTACTCGCCTTATATAAACTAAATATTTAATAACTTTATAAACAGATATTGACATAGCTATTAGGTTAACTAAGGCCATTTTTATGATAAATTTTTTTTATCACTTTACTAGCTCAAATAGAAAGTTAAAATGAACAGCCTATTACTGAATAATTACTTACTTTATAGCTTTATCTTGGTAAAGTTACTAACCTGGTAGAATTTCTACTGTGGTTTTTATTTTGTAATGAAAATGAAATGAATGACAAAAATAATAATGTCAGCTCACCCTTGCTATTTCTTGGGTTCCAGAAAAAAATTCTTGGCTCTTTCCAAGAGCGCTGAGCTGCTCTTGATTACTCAGTTCATTTGAACAAATGGAAGGAACAAAAGGGTGTATGTAGTCCACTCTTTATTGCCAGTCCTCTCAGTTGCACAGATAATTCCAAACAGCAGCTACTTCAGATGTTTATATTTAGCTCATGGCTAGATTTAAGTGTTTACCTTTGAATATAAGCATGTCTGATAATCCAGGAACTCACTTGTCTTTGGTTTGTTGCAATGATAATTAAAACTTGGAAGTGTTTTGCCTGAATCCAAAGTATATTTTATTACCTAGAGTACATTGGCGAAAAACTCTAACTTATGAATCTTCTTTTGAGAGTCTTGTTTCCTTCATCTCCTTGCCCCAAAGAACACAGATATACATGTGAGTTACTTTTGCTTCTTTTTTTCTGCTCTGAATTGGGCAATTCACTCTTTGCTTATAGAAAGA
The DNA here is from genome assembly GCF_019186645.2 of Phyllostomus hastatus. Taxonomy (NCBI): domain Eukaryota; kingdom Metazoa; phylum Chordata; class Mammalia; order Chiroptera; family Phyllostomidae; genus Phyllostomus; species Phyllostomus hastatus. The sequence goes on along the minus strand of NW_025334037.1, from coordinate 7,037,416 downwards.
TGTTAGAAAACTAATTTTTTATACAAATGTTAACATTTATTATTTAACTGAATTTGATTCTAAATTCACAACAAATCTCTATTTAGTTATATTGTATTCTAGTGATTTAATGATTTGCTTTGGATCTGTGCAGTCCTGAAAATTCGAAATTGATACTCATTTCAATATTTTAGACTTTTTTCCTTTAAAAACAAAACAAAACCAAACCAATCTCTATTGCTTTTGATGTAGTTTTTACTACTCTGAACTAACACTGTTACAGCATAATGCAGGTATCTCTATAAAGCAGTGCCTGAAAAGCTCCAGAATGGGAGAAGCCCTTTTCCCAAATCACAGTTAATAGGTTTTCTTGCTTATCATGGTGCCTTTATATTTTCACTTAGTTTAGATTCTTCAGTTTTTTCATTGCAGGTAGTGTTTAGTAATTAACTATACTTTATTAAATACATTTATTCATGGATTAGAGTAGGAATTATATTTCATTTTAGAGCCTTTTAATTCCCTTTTGTTTAAAGCTACACTTGATAATGTTTAGTTAGAACTGACTATGCATAAGCTTGAACATAATTTAGGACTGAAATTTAGCTCAGTTCTGGAGGTGCTGGTGGTTTCCTTTTATGTTCCTATTAATATAATTTGGTAATTATTTATTTTTCTATATTAGTAAGAAATTGGTAAAAAAAAATAGAAAGACATTAGTAAAGAAACAGTATTACTGGTAATTTCCTAGAAACTTAACTAGAAACTCTCTGGAATAATTATAGACATGCTGGCTTTCTCAGACTGTCTTGTAGAACTGGGGGAAATACACTTCCATAGAAGGTATTCTGAGGCCATTGGCTCTATGGCTTTTGTTGAATGTAAGCCTTGTCTAGATTTCTAAAAATTTGGTTGGATTTTTTACTTAAAATAAAGTGGGAGAGTTTTAATTTTACTGTTTTTATGCTAGACAGGACTTTCCATTAGTGTTCCTTTATAATAATTTTCATTATTGCTTCATTATATGTATAACCCAGGGCCTTAGAATCTTCAGAAGCATATATAAGTTTTTCATTGATTTATGTGTTTTTATTTTCATCATATGAAAGACAAATATGTACTGAATATCAAAATTAAAATTCATAGTGATCTAATATAAGATTTAGATATTTTAATATTCTATTTTTTACATGGACATTTTGTGCTAGCTAATTACTAAGTAAAATTATATGTTTGTCTCTTCTAAGATGGGAAAAATTAGCATGACCTTAATATCCCTTAATTGGGAATTATACTTCATAGAAAATGGATTGATTGTTTTATAAATGTTAAGTTAAAAGTCTCTTTAGAATACTTGGCAGGTAGGAGCATTTGTACAAGTTTCATGAAATCAAGACTACATTTTTAGGTGTACTGTAAATAATAGGTCTATTAAATATATACATATATACTTTATGTAATAAATAAATATATATTATAAAGTTTAATATATATTAAAAATATCTATATAAAGTTCCACACATTTTCAATAGTGATAAATTAAGCATAATTATTCTATAGAATTGTGTCATCCATATTTCAGACTTTTCAGCAACATAACATTTATATCATATATCATTTAAATCTATTTATCATAGATTTTTTGTGAAGTTTATCAATTATAGGGTTCTGCTTATACAACATTACTGGTCAGAAACTGACATTAGATGAGAACATGTTATGAGCAGGGTACTTATATGTTCTGGTTTACCTGAGATCATCTTGGTTTACACTTGTGTGCTTGATGGCACACAATTAACACAATTAACAGTGCCTCCTTTTGTTTAAGAAATGAATTTATTAATTCTAATTTCTTAATTTCTAATTTGCATGATGAATTATATGAATTCACATACTAGTATTCTTGATGAAGATCTCCTATGTATCTGAAAATGTTATGGATGCCAGGGAAATAGCTAATATTAAACAAATTAAAAGACAAATGGCATATCAAGTAAATCAGGAGATTTTACCATTATTGTTGCCAAAAAGGTGATCAGGTAAATTGCCTTTGTCATAAAATATAAAAAAAGAATATGTCATTGGTGCATGATAATTAAGTATTGCTAGAACCACAGCACATTAAATATTTCATTAGAAACTAACCTTGTCAACATTTTTGAAAGAGATTAAGGGATATGCTATAGATGTGTCAATAGGATGCTGAGAATGCATTGTTTTTATAAAGTCAATGAATACTTTAAATTTTTCAACTTTGTTTTATACTAGTAGGTATAAAAGAAACAAGCTGCAAATACCCATTTGACTTAATTAAAATTGTTTTTGACATGTAGTAGAGCAGAAATCTCAAGTGATATTGCTTGTAGCTTGTAAAGGCTTATTCTGTACACTTATTATTTTCTTAAACTCTAGAAAGTGAATCAGCTAAATGAAATCTTGGCTAGCAGAGGCATACAAAATATAAAGTGACAAAGCTTGGTAGGAGGCATGCATTTATAAATGTTGGGAAACACTCATGCAAATCAGTCTACAGTCACACAGCCAAGGTCATTTTCTCTGCTTTTCAGATTCAATCAAAATATGGATTTTGTCACCTAAAGTATAGTTTTTGGGTTAGTTTGGGTAAATTACCAGAGTGGAATCACTGGGTCATTAGGCAGGTGGGAGGTAATATCTCATTTTGGTTTTAATTTGCATTTCTCTGAAAATTAATGACATTGAGTATCTTTTCATATGTCTACTGGCCCTCTGTATGTCCTCATTGGAGAACTGTCTATTCAGTTCCTTTGCCCATTTTCTAATTGGGTTGTTTGTTTTTTTTGATGTTGAGTAGTATAAGTTCTTTATAAATGTTGGATATTATCAGATATATCATTGGTGAATATGTTCTCCCATTCAGTGAGTTGTCTTTTCATTTCATTGATGGTTTCCTTTGCTGTGCAAAAACCTTTTAGTTTGATGTAGTCCTATTTGTTTATTTTTTCTTTTATTTTCCTTGCTTGAGGATATGCATCAGGAAAACATATTGCTATGAAATGCGGAATCTAATGAACAAAATAAACTAACAAGCAAAATAGTAACAGATTCATAGATAGAAAACAGGCTGGCAGCTGTCAGGGGGGCTGCACAGGGTGGGGTGGGTTAGAGGGATTGAGCAAAAAAAAAAGAGAGAAAAAATTCATGGACATGAACAAAAGTGTTGTGATTGCCAGTGGGGAGAGGAGGGGATGGAGAGAGGTGGAGGAGGGTGTAGGAAGGATAACTGGTGATGAATGGAGACTTGATTTGGGATGGGAGCACACAATACATTGTACAGATGATGTGTTGTAGAATTGTGCACCTGGAACCTGAAACCTATATAATTTTGTTAACCAATGTCACCCCAATAAATTCAATAAAATGTGGGAAAAGTATACTTTAAAAAATATCTTCCTAAAAGAAGTTTTTGTGGAATAATGAGTTGGCCAATCAATTGTAACTCCTTTGGCAGTTATTTCTTTAGGCAATTAAGAATTAGAATTTATTCTTTGATTATAGTTTCTTGGCATATAATTCACTTTTATTCAAAGAAGGTAATGTTAGAAAGGGTTAATACAATAGAATTCCTTTGAAATATTTCCTGTATAATTGCTTACTCCATATAATTTATATGGTCCTTTAGTTGATTCTGCCTTCTGAATTGTAGTTTGTGTTCATAGAGCTATTTAAAATATTCTTCACACAATTAAAAAATGAATTTGTATGTGTAACATTTTCTAAGTAGAGAATTTTTAAGTCTGTTTATATAGATTTAATCCACTTAGGCATTAGACTATTCTTTATAAGATCTTAAATAATATTAAACAATAATTGTCCTAAATATAAATTATTTTCCCTTTTAATACCACAATATCTACCATAAAGGTATTTAACCTTTAAAAAATACAGAAGAATTTCATGAAGTCTATACAGGACATCATTGTCTTAAAGTAGTTGTCAGTTTTTTCTCAGAAACATTTGTGGTTTATTGGAAAGAGTCTGGGCTTGGCAATGAGACCATCTGGCTTAGAATCATGGCTCTATTGATGACAAGCTATGGTATCTTGAACATATTTTTCACCTTCTTCAACTTTATTTCCCAAATTTGTTGAAACAGATCAAAATGCTAAGTACTAACTCTAGCACATAGAAAGTATTTGGACAATTTTAGGTACTCAAAAAAATGTGTATTGAATCTGAATATACATTTCATTAGCTGTTCAAATTTTATTACTTATCTCTATTATTTTATTGGATTTCAATTTCTACAGCTTAAACCACTGTGAAGATGAGCATTGAGTTCAGTCAGTTACAATGTTTACCAAACTGGAGGCAACTCAGATATGACTCAAATACTGCTAAAGTTCAGAGCAATTCCATGTGGTTTATCAATTACTGTGACTGCTTATCTCTGACTATTCTGGGAACTAATGATTAAGAGAGATTTATTAGTTCACTTCAACTTTACTGAGCACAGAATAAATGGTAGACACTGTAGTTATGTCTGCGCTCTGTCATAGAGATGCATGTGACATAGACCCTGCCTTTAAAAAGCTGTCAGGTAAGAAGTACCCATTGTGGCCTACCATTTTCTCTTTCTCTCCATGGATATTCTTTGTAGATTTATGAGTAGCACTAAGATTCTTATCTAATTCACGCCTAGTCTTCAAACCTGGGTAAAGAACCAAGAAAGTCCAGCAGGGAGCGTGTACTTGAGACTTATTGTTGGCAGAGTTTGCTGCCTTTGCAGTTCTTCTGAGACTACTGTAATTCATTTTTTTTTACAAGCAAAGATCTTTTTGAGTATCACCCTTAAATGCACCTAATGTAATCATCCAGTAGTTTCCTTTTCAGACATTTGTTTCTTCAAAAGGTGGTGTCCAGCACCACTGAGGTCATTTTTCAGCACTACTGCACTGATTGTGGGTAATCCCTGTGAGGCTGAAGTATTCCCATATTTATCCCCTTCTTGCTTTTGAATCAACTATGCAGCTTTTTGCCTCCAAGTTAGACAATTTAATTAAAAAACCTTATTTTATTCATTTGACAATTGTAAAACCATGAACATTTTAAAGTTACATTAGGAACTTTATTTATAAAGTTTGAACTTTATATTTATAAACTTTAAAAAATTCCATTGGTAACCTACAGTTATTGTTTAAAGTAATCTAGTTTTAAAACTTTGAATTATACTTTTCTGTGCATTTGTAGGAGAATGTTCCAGTATGAGAATGGGACATCCTATTTGGGAAAAAAACTAATTTTTGTTTTTAGACTGAACAAACATGCATTAACTTTTAATTTTATTTTTAAAAGAAAAAGGCTAGAAATGTTTTAAAAATATTTTGTTCAAGTTCTACTTCAGCAAGTTAAAAATCATCCTGTAACTGGAGACACTTGCTCATTTCTGGACCCAGGCTTTACTATTCTTTTTCTCTTTGGCATTTCTTAATATTTGTGCCCTGAATATTGTGAATTCTACATGTAAAACATTAGATGACCTTCAAAAGAACTTTCTGAACATAATAGGTTTTCATTATATGATGATGATACCACCTATTGTACCCAGAAATCATTGAAAATGTGAAAATTGAGAATGGAACCAATATGCTATTTATCCTGCTGTATTCAACAATGAGAGAGCAATTTTAAAAAAAGCAGCTTTAGAATAAATATGAAACCACCATTTCCTCTCTACAGACGCATAACCAGAGTGTATGATGGGTGAAATTGATGTTACTGGACTGTTATATGGTCAGATACTCAGAACTATAATTTGGGGAACTGTGAACTATCTGTGATTATGTAAAAACACAAACAAACAATCTCCCATAGTTGTTTCTCAGTTTTGTTTCAACTTAAAACTTTTAGCATACATTCCCATCAAGGTCTTAGCACTGGCAACAGCCAGGCCCACTGAGATGTCCTGATACCTACAAACAATATGGGGAAAAAAAGGTGCCTGGACTTGGCTATCTGGACTGCTGATCAAGCAGTCAGGGTCAGGGATGCATTTCATGGTGCCAGACATGGCATGGGAGATTCATAGAGGAGCCAAAAAGAAAGCACTAAAACCCATAAGACCACCAAATCAGTCTGTTGGGGAAAGCCAAAATTCCAATATTTAAGAGTCTAGGTCTACATATTAGGTCTGGTAGAGTTAAACATAGAAATCCATGTAGGGGGTTTTTGGCACCAAGAGTTTAGAATTTGAAGGAAATAAGATCAGAGGGACAGAAAAAGAGAAAGAAAATGAGCATGAGGGTGAGAGATGAAAGTAATGGAAAATGACTACATGCAATGGTAGATATTCGTGCCTTATACTAGAACAGTTTTGGGCTAGTGGGTTGAGCTCTGTTAAAGAGCAAAGGGTACTTCCTAGGTAAATTATTTCATTTTAATAAGGACATTTGGAAACATTGTATTTTAAAAAATACAAAAAAAAAAGACAGATTACAAGGGGAATTTCATCTACACAGTCTGCTGGATGAACTAGGTTTTGTTTTTTTTTTTTTTAAGATTTTATTTTATTTATAGGCAGAGAGGAAGGGAGGGAGAGAAACATCAATGTGTTGTTGTTGCCTCTATGTGCGCCCACTACTGGGGACCTGGCCTGCAACCCAAGAATGTGCCCTGACAAGAATCGAACCAGCGACCCTTTGCTTCACAGGCAGGCATTCAATCCACTGAGGTACACCAGCCTGGCTGGATGAACTAGTTTTGAGAAGAGGGATCATTTAGGAGTCCCATTCTCAATTTATCAGAATGGGTAAAAGGACAGAATCTGTGGCCAAACTGCTTGTTTTGAATCTGAAATATATGATCTAGTAGCTTAGGACTTGGGAAAATTGGTTGACTTTTTTATGCCTCAGTTTCTTCATTTTTAAAATGAGGATAAAAATATGAACCACTATAGAGGATTGTTGTGAGGAATAAATGAGTGTACACACGGAAGCACACACACAGGATGGGGCAAAAGTAGGTTTACAGTTGTTCATATGAAAAATACAATAGTAATAAATAATACAAGAATAAACTCTGTTTTCAGTACTCGCAATTATAAACCCACTTTTGACCCTCCCCCCATAATTATACAGGGTCTGGTACAAGTAAGGCCTGCTTGAGTGTGGTTGGTAGAGTGATAATATGGGCATAATAATTTATAGTTTTAATTTGAATATTTTACCTAAAATGTCATATGGTGTGCTTGTGTGTGATATTATGTTACAGAATTACATGGTTATGATTTTGCAATTAAAAAGGGGCGTTATTTGTGCCATACCCTGCATAAAGCTCTTTCTAGCACAAAGCAATTGCTATGTAGGTCTGAGCAGTTATACTTATTATACAATGAGGCACACTGGAGTTGGGCAGGGACTTAGCATATTTACACTAGGCAAGTTGTAAGTACATTCTTGAAGTGGGCAAGGAATATGGTGTGTTTGTACAAGCTACTGTCCTAAGCCTTACTTGTTTCTGGGAGGTTCCTCAAACCTCGCCAGGTAGTCACACTTCCTAGATTTCTCCTGGTAACTTGCCCTTGGCTAGCACATGACCACCTTGGTTTGCAGGGGAACTGCACCCCAAGGCAGCAGCACATTAATGTGTGCAAATATTTGAGTATATTCCCCAGCCTTTCATCGGTGTCATAAATACTGGATCTGGAATATCTGGGAATGCCATGATCTGCATGAGCTTTGTATTTGGGCTCAGAACCAGGAGGCCACATCCTCTTTAGGGAGAGAGGGCTTGGGGTTTGGACAGAACAGAGGCTCTTGACTGCCAGGCTGGGTGCTCATTTCCTGAGTAACTCCAGGCATATCACTTTATGTCAGGATTGGCTTTTACATCCATAAAATGTCAAAGTTCAGTTTACTCACCTCTTTGTTTGTCTGATTGATTGCCTAGCCAACCTTTTAAACTTCTTATTTTGTTAACAAAGCATTATGAGAAGTTATAAATTCCTAAGCCTTATGTGGCATTAAAATACTAGGTTCCTTAGAGCATCACTTCTAACTTTTAGAAACTCCTTACTATGTATTGTCAGTCCAAGGGAAGACACCTCAGACTTAGGCTCTGTACGTCCTTGGGTTAAGAATTAGAAGACCTCAATCCAGATCCAGTCAAATGCTCTGCCTCGGTCAAGTTTCTCTACTTCTCCATAGTTTAGTTTTTTTAATCTTTGAAGTGAAAATAACAATGCAAACTTTAGGAGGAAGATTAAATAAGTTAACACAAAATATTTTAAGACTGCCTTGTTAGATAAAGTCTATTTTTCTTCATCTTTCCTTTCCTATCTCCTAAATTCTGATGGAGCTTCTGGAGAAAGAGTCAATTCTGTAATACTTGGTGGCAACATCGAAACAAATAATATTTTTGTTCTCCCCAAAGGCCCAAAGAATTCCTTGTTTCTGAAAGTACAGAAATTACCATTTTTATGTGTAAATTATGGAGATATAGCCATTGACTAATTAACATTGACAGAGAACAGTAATGTAAAGGCAGCCTGTCTTATATTCAACATGAGATACTTCAGGATACCTTCATTTCCGGATCCTAAAATGATGGGATAATAAAGCACAATGGGCTAAAACCCCAGCTGTGAGGTTAGGACCCTAGATGGCAGAATTCCATGCATTGTTCTTGTTCTTTTGGGATCCGCAATATGAATAGACCTCAGTTGATCCAGGAATTGACTTCCCTCTGCAGCCAGAAAGAGGGGAAGCTGAACGAGAGGTGAGTGTGCCTGGATTAGCCCGGAGAGTTTGATCTTAATTTAAGGAGTTCCTGGGTATCCTCATCTTGTGTATACACAGAAGATTTTAATGACATTTTTAAATGAGAGTTGTTTACAATTTAAGAAGGAAATTCTCATATGTTCAGTGAAAAAAATCATGAGCCACATTTCCTGTGTAGTGGTCCCTAAGTGAATTCTAAGAGCACAATTGCTGCATTTATTAAACTTTTTATTTACTAAGAAATGGACAGTAGCATATGGGAGCAATGACAATAGCTGACTGATGAGAAAACAAAGAAATTCCAGTATTTTGCTGTTTTGAAAAAAGTCATTCAGAATTTAGTCATATTGGTTCAGCTGTTGTAACCAAAGACTGATAAGATAATAGAGGTCTTTGTGGTGGTTTTGTACTGAAATCCTTTATCTTTATGATGCACTGGGGCCCTTTAGAGTAGAAAGCTTTTAAAACTGCTGTTGGATTCAGAACTCAAATTAGCTGCTGGTACACTGGGACAGGGGCTCCTTTCTCAGGCAGTCACCACAAAGTAACTTTTATCAGGGGACCTTCTGATAGATTGTTCGTTTCTTCAGCTTACACTATTTATTTTTTTGTTGACTTTTTGCTGCCCTATTTTGTGACATTTAAAAGAAGGCTATATCAAAAAAGGCCAATGCTAAATGATGGACTGAGCTTGTGAAGTGGAGACATCACAGCCTATCTGATGTGTGAGGAGGCTGTCGTGTGAGACGTGGCGGTTTAACCAGGTTACCTGTGGGCAGAAAAGATCAAATGCAGCTTTCTTTTATGACTAGCATTGTATTTTGGCTTTGTTCTTAAACAATGCCTATCAAAAAAAAATTAGAACTGACCAGGGAATTGACTCCTAAGAGCTTTTCTTTTCAACTTAATTTAAAATCTTTCTGTATTGTTGGCTGAGTTCCTTGAATAATGCTGCTGTGGAATTACAGTTAAGTGCTTTAATCTTTCTAGGATTGATGTGGAAAAGCATATCTTCATCAGAACTCCACTTTAAGGCCACTACTACCCCTCCTCATTGTTTTAAACACAGGCACACTTTTAGTCAACCAGGCTTCTTATAAGTTCATTGTTAAGTCCTATTAAGTTTATTAGAGTAGCGTGTGATCCAGTACAGGAGAATGGTTAGGTAGAAGTCTTGCTTT